>NC_133538.1:355891783-356116783 GCF_048544455.1 Silene latifolia
GGGAGGTTTTATAAGGGCGTATCCATGATAGTTGGGCAGGTTCATCTTCCAGTGGATTTTTTAGAATTTCCTATGGATGGTTTTGAGATTATAGTTGGTATGGATTAGCTTGGTAAGTACAAGGCTAGAATAGATTGTCACCAAAAAAAAGTCTCTTTAAGAGGTCCTAAGGGAGTTAGTGTGTCTTATCGTGGGTTTGTTATCAAACTCAAAGTCAAAGTGATTGCAGCGGTGACCTTGAAGTCTTACCTGAGGAAGGGGTGTCCTTTGATTCTATGCCATGTGAAAGATCATAGTATGGTGGAGCCGACAGCAGATGAGATACCAGTAGTGGGAGAGTTTCCAGATATTTTTCCGGAGGAGATACCGGGTTTACCACCAAAGAGAGATATAGATTTCAGTGTGGAGTTGAAACCAGGGACGGGACCGATCTCTAAAGCCCCGTACCTCATGGGTCCTAAGGAGTTAGGGGAGCTGAAGAAGCAGTTGGATGACTTGATAGAGAAGGGATACATTAGACCTAGTGTATCACCATGGGGAGCACCAGATTTGTTTGTGAAGAAGAAAGATGGAAGCTTGAGGTTGTGTATCGACTACAGGGAGTTGAACAGTGTTACAGTGAAGAACAAGTATCCTTTACCAATGATAGATGATCTGTTTGACCAGTTGAGTGGGGCAGGAGTCTTTTCAAAGATTGATCTGAGATCAGGGTACCATCAGGTGAGGATTCGGGATGAAGACATACCAAAGACAGCTTTTCGATCGAGGTATGGTCACTATGTGTATGTGGTGATGCTGTTTGGGTTATCTAATGTGCCGGCAGTGTTTATGGATTTGATGAACCGGGTTTTTAGTCAGTTCTTGGATCAGTTCGTGGTGGTGTTCATAGATGACATCTTAGTCTATTCTAAGACTAAGGAGGAGCACGAGGAGCATTTGAGGTTGGTGTTGCAAACTCTACGTGATAATCGGCTGTATGTGAAGTTGTCTAAGTGTGAGTTCTGGCTAGAGAATGTGGCTTTTCTAGGTCATGTGATTTTTAAAGAGGGTGTATCTGTGGATCCTAGTAAGATAGAGGCAGTAGCTAAGTGGGAACCACCAAAGAACGTGGCCGAGATCAGGAGTTTCTTGGGGTTGGTAGGGTACTATTGACGGTTCGTGAAAGACTTTTCAAAGATCGCCAGACCTATGACCGCGTTGATGAGGAAAGAGAACTGGTTTCATTGGGATGAAAGTTGTGAAACGGCGTTCCAAACATTAAAGGAGCGTTTGACCACAGCTCCAGTCTTAGCTTTACCTAACGGGTGTGAGAACTTTGAAGTGTTTACGGATGCTTCAAAGAACGGGTTGGGATGTGTGTTGATGCAGAACGGGAAAGTCATTGTCTATGCTTCTAGACAATTGAAGCCTTATGAGGAGAACTATCCGACGCATGATCTACAGTTGTGTGTAGTTATGTTTTCTCTCAAGATTTGGAGGCACTATCTTTATGGGACGACCTTTAAGGTGTTTTCTGATCACAAGAGTCTAAAGTACATCTTTACTCAAAAGGAGCTGAACATGTGATAGAGGAGGTGGATGGAGCTTATCGGGGATTATGACATGGATATCATATACCACGAAGGAAAGGCAAACATGGTTGCCGATGCGTTGAGCCGTAAGAGTGTGCATTCTCTATGCACAGTTATGTCTTTTTTGAGGTTGAGAGATGAGGTGGGTAAGATGGAGATACATGTGATTCAAAAAGGGGACGTTAGGGGAGACTTGATAGTGGAGCCGGATCTTTATGATGATATTCGCTGGAAGCAGGCCCTTGATCATAAGATTCAGGAATGGAGGACTGGAGTAGAAAAAGGGACAATGTCTCGGTTCTCTATTCATTCTGATGGGACTGGAGTGTTCTGTTTGATGGGAGATGATGTGTGCCTAAGGATGATAAGTTAAAAATGGTAATCATGACAGAGGCGCATTGCACACCGTATTCAGTGCATCTGGGTGGTGACAAGCTTTATAGAGATATGAAGAAGACTTTCTGGTGGCCTGGGATGAAAAAGGAGACAGTTGAGTTTATGGCTAGATGTTTGACATGTCAGAGGGTTAAGGGGGAGCAGCGAAAACCACAAGGTAAGATTCAGCCTCTTGAGGTACCTGAGTGGAAATGGGAGTCTATCTCCATGGATTTCATAGTGGGTTTACCGAGGAGCCAGCAAGGTAATAACATGATATGGGTGATTGTTGACCATTTGACTTAGTCAGCTCATTTTATTTCCATGAAATATACATTGAGTAAGGTGCAGTTGGCAAATGGCTACAGGAAGCATGTGGTGAGGTTACATGGGGTGCCAAAAGACATTGTGTTAGATCGGGATGCGAGGTACATTTCTCGGTTTTGGCGGGAGTTACAGGAGTTGATGGGAACTACCTTGAAGATGAGTACTGCGTTTTATCCCGCAACAGATGGACAGACAGAGAGAACTATCAAGAATTTGGAAGATATGTTGAGGGCTTGTGTGATGGAGTTTGGTGGTAGTTGGGAAGATGGGTTGGATTTGATCGAGTTTTCTTACAACAAAAACTACCATACGAGTATCGAGATTGCTCCGTTTGAGGCTTTGTATGGGAGGGGGTGTAGGAGTCCGGTTTGCTGGGATGATAGTGCTGAGGCAGTGGTTTTAGTACCACAGATGGTACAGGAAATGATAGAACAAGTGAAACTGATTCGGCAAAAGATAAAAGTGGCCCAGGATCGACAAAAGAGCTATGCAGACCTACGCCGTCGGGACATTGAGTTTCAGGTTGGGGATAAGGTTCTTTTGAAAGTGTCACCTATGCGTGGGGTTATGCGATTTGCTAAGAAAGGGAAGTTAAGCCAAAAGTTTATTGGACCGTATGAGATTTTGGATCGTGTGGGAGAGGTTGCTTATCGGTTAGCTTTGCCACCAGCTTTGGATCGTGTGCATAATGTGTTCTATGTGTCTCAGTTACAGAAGTATGTGAGTGATCCTTCTCATGTGTTAGAGGTGGAGAACATCGAGTTGGATGAATCCTTGTCTTATCTAGAGGTGCCAAAATAGATTCTTGATCACAGGGTTCGCAAAACTAGGTCTGGGGAAACGGTGTTGCTTAAGGTTTTATGGTCTAATCACGATGTCGAGGAAGCGACTTGGGAGGCGGAAGAGGTTATGAAGGAGCGGTATCCGTCTCTTTTTTGTTAGGTATGTGTGGTTACGGGGACGTAACCATGTTTCTTTTAGGGGGTAGGAGATGATCGCATAAGGTTTTGGTATGGTTTTGTGTCGGTTTCGTATAGTTAGTGGTTGTTTTGAGTCGGTATGGGTTGTGTTTGGGTTTTGTTTTTGAGTTTTCGTTGCGTTGTTGTGTCGTGGTTGAGTTAGAATGTTTGTTTTTGAGTATGTGTTTGAACTTGGGGGACGAAGTTCATTTTTAAGAAGGGAAGACTATAATACTACGGTTTTATGTGCTGTTGGGTACTCTATCGAGTAAGGCTTACTCTGTCGTGTAAGTATGTTTTGGCGTTCTGGATAGTGTTCTGTATGTTGGGTACTCGATCGAGTAGGGGCCACTCGATCAAGTACCTCACTTACTTGATCGAGTGCGTCGGTTCTTACGGGTTTTTGGCCGGGTTTTGATAGCAACGCGAGATTGGTATATAAAGGATTTTTACCAGTTTCTTTTTACTTTTTACTTCATTCTAAATATTTTACACAAGAGAACAAGTTACGTTGAATCCTCTCTCACATTGCTATCAAATCCAAAGGGCTAGAGTCGTCAGATTGCAGAGTTCTTTATACCTTTGAGACCGTCATATTGTGGGTAAGATCCTAGTACAGTTTTTATATCATTTCGTTAACTTTGGTTTAAACCCTAATTAGGTAATTTGGGGGGTTTTGGGAGTATTATTGATATTAGATGGTGATTGTATGATTGTATGTTGATAGGAGGTGATTTCGTAGAGAAGCGTTTCTGATCTGCTGTTGTGTCGACTCTGGTGATTGCATTTCCAGGTAGGGTTTCCTACTCAGTTATTGTTTACATGAATATGAGATAGTTTATAGGTTGTTGATTGTTGGTTAATGGCATTTGTCTATATCGTAAGTGAATTGGTTTTGTTGATGTTCTGGTTGGTTGTTGTTTGTCTGTGGTTCGCGAGGTGAGCTCTCGGCTGAGTGGAGTCACTTGCGGGAGTGGCTTCACGCCCTTGATTCGCCCCTTGTGGAACCCGCCACAAGAGGGGATGTGCACATTAAGGAACATGCATGGGTTTGCGCTCGGTAAAGATGAGCAGGGCTTAGGTGGGAACGGCTGCGGTCCCCCACTGGTGGTGTGGATTACTGGTTGCGGCCGTAATCTGGCAGGGCTATACCTTCAGGCTAGCCAGGTGATTGGTGATGTGACGGTGTTGGAGAATTGTATTTGTATATTGTTGTTGTATATCTTATATTGTGTATGGAGTGACTGACCCCGTTTAATTGTTTTAAAAACTGTGGTGATCCATTCGGGGATGGTGAACAGTTATTGAGCAGGTATGATTTGGATGCGCGAGGGATAGCTGAGCATGTGTCATCACAAGTCTATTAGAAGTCTTCAACTGTGTTATCGAACACTTCATTTACTTTAGTTGGTTTTTGGTTTGGGAACAGTTGTATCTTACTTTACAGTTTTTGGAGTTTGATGTATTCACTTAAACTATTTCTTTAAAGTGCGTTCTTTTATGGTCTATTTGATATTCATTGCCTCGGGTAACCGAGACGGTAGCACTTCCATGCATTAGGTGGTCTTGGTAAGGCACCTTGGTGTATGGGGGTGTTCCACATCAAACAATCGAAACCAATCATCCAATATATATCACAATCACAATAATAATAGTAATCATGCCAATAAATCAACTATCATCATCTTATATCCAATTAATCAGGCAACTGAGTAGGGAAACCCTACCTTTTCGCTATTCCATGAAAGTGTGTCCATCATACGAAACCAAGCAAGACTCCACATCGAATCCTACAAGTAGCAACCATATCATATCACTTAACTGTTCAAGATCTACTGAAAGATATCAACTAATCACAAACTCACCTCGAGACGCAGACCGATGCCGACGACGACGACAACCCGACTAGATAACTTCATGCATAGACCGTCTCCCTTCCCGTATTAGTGTTTAAGGCCACCCAAGATATGTAGAGAGAGAGAGAGAGAGAGAGATTAGGTTTAGAAATGGTAAAAGGAACCATCGAAAATGAATTGTGTTTAAGACTTCGTGTTTTATAATAACGCGCTGACCGACGAGGTACTCGGCCGAGTATGTCCATACTCGGCCGAGTACGCCCCACTCGGTCAAGTACCTCAACTACTCGGCCGAGTGGCCTCTGCTAGATCGAGTATCGAGTTACATTGGTCAACTAATCTCTCCCGCCTCTCTACCTAGGGCTCTCCCTTGGTCAATAGGTCAGTCAACGGGTCCCTAACAGGGCGGGTATTACACCCGAGGCAGAGGGGCGGAATCTCCCTTGAAATCTCCCTCTTTTCTCTCCTCTTATGTTTGTGTGGATTGTGTTGTGATTTTGTGAGTGGATAAGATGAGTGGATAAGGGGTAGGGTGGAGTATATAAGGTGGGTGTAGTATATGTATATATATACATGTATCGTATATTATTATTATTTCGTCTCATACATAACTCGCATAAATATAATATAATATAATTTTATAAAATATATTTACCCATTACCGTTGACTAGCCTTAATTATATTTACCCATTAACCGTTGACTAGCCTTTGACCAAGGTAATAAAATACGAGGTATTACAGTAGGATATCCCTACCTTAACAGCAATAACTTCGCGATAAAGAGATAATGAATCGACTAGAAGCGCTCTTCTACGAATCCACCGCCTAGATTAAAGGTAACAATGACATACGATCAATGGCTCAACTTAACAATGACGGAGACAAACGAATCACTAGTCCCATACCCTTCTACGGCCTAGCCACGCCCTGACCACAGCCTGGTCATTGCTACGTCAACACCGGTACATATTCAATCAATTAATAATGTAATCAAATCGATTAATCTCCCAAACCCAATTACCAATTAAAGACCTCATTTCTATAGTTATACGATTAGGGCACGATTTAATATATATATTAGTTACGATACATCATATGACAAACAATTGATTAACTAATTATTAGAATGCTTACAAAATACGGAGATATGAATTGAAGACGATCTAGGCTTGCAAACCCGCGCTCCCTTTCCTTCTCCTTTCTCTCGGTTCCAAGGTGAGATGAGTGTGTGTGTTTTTTTTTGTGTTTAGAACTAACAAAAGTCTATTATGGTGATGGGGGTTGGGTATATATAGGTTTAGGGTTAAATCAAATTGCGTAAAACTTCCGCCTAGCCGAGGTTAGTCGATCGACTAGTTGGTAACTCTCGCATTGTACGCTAACACCTACTTAGTCGATCGACTGCTCAGAATGGTCGATCGACTAACACATATACTCAGGACTTATCACGTACAACATGGCTAATGACGACCACTCCGCGTTACTCAACTTATAAAAATGACGGGTATTACAGTTAAGCTCGAGCAATGTCTATAGTGAAGCCAATCGCACCAACGATTAGTTAGCTAATAGGGGTGTCAATTCTTATACCAACATCACATTCTTGGATTATCCTCCTCAAGATTTGCTTGTTATTATTCGGGAAGACGTAGGCGTGACTCTTCCTCGTTTTGTAGCTAGCTAGTATTTTATTATGTTAGGGGCCTTCCACTTTTGTATGAAAAAAACAACTTATATATTAAATTGATGAGTTAAAAACATTTTAATTATATAGAACTGTAGTTTAATGTAGTTTTTTTAACGAAATTACCACCATTAAAGTGGATCCAATATAAAATACAAACTATAGATTATTTTAAGTGTACTTCAACTTGTGACTAAAAATAAAAAAATTGTAAATCCAAATAATTTTCTTTAAAAAAAAAAAGAAAAAGGAAAGTAGAGACATGGTGGAAAATAAAGAAAGGAAGTGAGCAGAAACCGGAAACACCAACAAAGAGGGCAAAGGACACGAGAAAACGACTGATATTTGACAAAACTTTTCAACATTTTTCCACAAAAATAAAGGAATGATATTAGCGAGACATCGTAGGAAGAGGGCAAAATAATCATATTCTTACATTCAACACTTTGAAGGAAAAAAAATGTCAAATGCTACAAATGAAACAAGTAGCCGAAGCAGCAGGATTCCACATTTGGATCCGCCAACCGACCGTCCTGTTCGGGTCTACGCCGATGGCATCTACGATCTCTTTCATTTTGGTCATGCTCGTTCTCTTGAACAAGCCAAAAAATCGTATGTTCCCATTTTTTAGTCTTTTCTTGTTTGTTCGTCGGGTATTTTAATCAAAGGTAAATAAATGCGGGACGGAGGTAGTATTTCTTGAGTACATTGGTTTTGTTATTTTGATCCGTGGGGTAATTGCTGCTTAAGCAATGCGCGCTAAAACCTTCTCTTTCTGTCTTGTCTGTAATTTTTCTTTCAACGGACAAATAAAATACGATTAGAAATGCAAGTAGCTGTTATACGAGGAGAATTATTTTATCGGTTTGTGAGATGAGAAGATCGGAGAAAGACTTGAAAGAGACTAAGACTCTGTTTGGCAAAACTACCTGAAACGTAGCTGAAACCTGAAAAGGTAGCTGAAAACTGAAAAGCTAACTAAAACCTGAAAAGGAATCGATAAGGAAATTTGAAAATTATGGTGATAAGAATCGATTATATAAAAATGTGTTTTGGCAAACTAAATTTGAAAAGAAAGATATTGATTTTGGTAAAATGACGTAAAAGTATATGAAAATTATTTAATATTATAGAATAAATGGGTAAAAAATGGAAAATAAGTCATTTAGTCGACTGATTTCTCAAATGCTACCCGATGTAACATTTCATTTCGCGACTTATTTGACCAAATAAGTTCTTTTGCCAAACACTTGCAAAAAAATCGGTGTTTGAAATTTTGGTCAAATGTTTATACGAAGTGTCGTCAAACAGAGCCTGCTTGTTGCATTGTGGTTATGTGATTTTCTTGGTAATAGGAATATTTATAATAGTTGGACCTCAACCATCACCTTAAGGTTTTGGTTGAGTTGGTTCATCTATCATAGTATCAGAGCCAGTGTGACTTTCACAGTGCCTCAAGGCTTCTGTAAATTACATGTAAGGGGGTCATGTTGAAGTTGACTATTGTGATGTTTCCTCCATATGTTGTTGAATTCAGGTTGTGAAGTTGATAAAGGTTGATTTTTTTTTTTTTTTTTTTTTTTTTTTGGTTTCTGGTTTTCTTATGTAGATTTCCAAATACGTATCTCTTGGTGGGGGTCTGCAGCGATGAAATCACCCACGAGTTTAAGGGTAAAACTGTTATGACTGAGGCTGAGCGATATGAATCTCTTCGGCATTGCAAGTATGCTTCTCTCTCGTAACATTTTACTCAATTATTTGGAATCCTATTGGGTCTCTTACTCCTTCCTAAACATGTTGGACCAATGCTCGAGATGCATTTAGGTGTTTGTTGGTGATTTTTGTAAACAAGATCTTATTCGAGGAATTTATTTTCTAACCTAGATGTAATAATTTCTGTCATTTTTATATCCTAATTTATTTGAAGAAGATCCTTGTCAAGTATGATAATAGTCGTAGCGTACGAGGATGTACATAACCCTCTCGTTGCAATTATATAGAAACTGTTCCAAATGGACCATCATTAGAAAAAGAGGAATAGTCATTTACCAAATTTAAAAATAAGTTGGCACAATTCCTAAGAGTTATTTCTGCCTTGTTTCATTATGTCCCTTGGACAAGAAAAATGAGTTGTTGGCTCCATCAGAAAGGGATGTGAGCTTAGAAACCGTTACTACATGTTTGTGAGTTAATCATAACCTCAACTCAAGACATTATGTAGTAGACCTAGTGGATAAGTGTTGCATGAGCAAGTGATCTACCATAGATAACTTTCCCTTTTTGTTACTACATTAAATTGGTTGTTTCCTATTTATCGCAGATGGGTTGATGAAGTTATTCCTGATGCACCCTGGGTAGTGAATCAAGAATTTCTAGACCAGCACAAAATCGATTTTGTCGCTCATGATTCGTTACCGTAAGTGCTTTTCAAGTTACTTGGAAATCCTTTTCATAATTTTTAAATGTTAGACTAGTAGCTTGATTCAAGTTTTTCATATATTTCCTCGTTCTAAGTATTTGAGATATTTTAGTAATTTTTAATTGCTTCATTGATGACCTATTTTTTTTTTTTAGTTTCTTCTGTAAATTCTTAACGCATCATGGTGTATGTCTTTTTCTATAGTTATGCTGATACCAGTGGAGCTGGTAAGGATGTCTATGAATTTGTGAGTTCAATTAAAATTTATCAGCGATCCTTGCTTTTTCTCAAACCATTTATTGGATGCATTTGATTGACTTAGCCTCATATGCAGGTGAAAGCTGCTGGAAGATTCAAGGAAACCCAGAGGACAGATGGTATTTCGACGTCTGACATCATTATGAGGATTGTCAAGGACTATAATCAATATGTCATGCGAAATCTGGCGCGAGGATATACAAGAAAGGAGCTAAATCTTAGTTATGTAAAGGTGTGTTCTTGGTTGTTGATGTTTTAATGTGGATCATCCATGTAGGTGTGGGGATCCCTGCTACAGGCCACTTTTAGATATTTAGTCTGTAGTTACATAGTTTTATTACTCACTTTTACAGGAAAAGAGGTTAAGAGTCAACATGAGGCTAAAGAAACTGCATGAGAAAGTCAAAGAACAGCAGGAAAAGGTAGGTGCTATTTATCCCTCTCTTGGCTTTTGGTGGGTACTTTAATCTAAAGTCTTTACGTATTTGTGTGACATTTGATGCTTTCTTACTACAACCAGTATAGATAGTTCTTGGTTACGGCTTTTAAGCTTGTTATTCTGTCACCCAGGCGAGAATTTATCAGTTGCTGCGTATTCAGATTGTATAAAAAGGCTTTTTGTGCTGCCTGTGGAACATATTGATGTCGTGGTCAATTGCGTCCTTCTGTCTAATCTTTATCCAAATTTTTAGCCCATTCCTTGTTCGGTCCAATGCTTTTGTCTTGGTTTAATTTTTGGGTGTTTAGCTCTTCACAATTGTTTGAGACTAGTCTCCTACTCCAAAACAGTGAACTTGATGACACTCTCATACTCAAAGAATGTGGCAATACCTTAAACATATATGAAGATGAACCAGAATTTGTAGCTGCATAATTTGGAAAAGCAGGTTTGAAAGAGTCAACCAGGGAAAGAAATGGCGGCAACATTCAGTCTTGTTCTTCGCCATTTTTTGTGCGGAACGAGAACTTATGACATTCCCACCACCCTCGTTTGAGATAGAAAGAATGTATCTTGAAGAGGTGTTAGTTTTTATTATAGTTGCGCTAGGAGCTCTTTGATTTTTAAAGGATCAACATTCGCTGAAACTGAATTCATCCATGCAATGTATGTGCTTGTCAACATGAAAACTGGCACGAGCCCATGGAAAGCTAAACCATCTATCACTCCTACCACCACCCAGCCTTCAACCTTCGCCTCCATTGTTTGCAGGAGTTGACCAATGATGTAAAATGATCTCCTCATCCCTCGAACTTTTAAGTTGGGAAGGGCTGTTTGGAAATATGCTCAGAAAGTCAGAATCGTTGGTACCTTAGTCTTGGAGTATTCTATCCCGATTCATGAAGTATCTAGAATAGAGGAAGGATTTTAATGACACCATGAACAATGGCTGAACAAAGGGGTAATGCTACGAAAGGGGACTTTTTTTGGACAAATGAACAAAAGTTGGCTTATTCATTGCGTGGATTAACAGAGGCCAACGTTGAATTTGATCCACTTTTCTGATGTATGATAGTAGACATTCGACCAATGGAACTTGGAAGTTCGATCTTAAAACTATTATGAGTAATTCTTATATTATGTTGCCTCATACTTCAGTTTTGAATTTGCCTGGTTAAGGGCATTAAAGATGATGTACAGGTTAATTTAAAGTACTTCAGTTATGTGGATTGCTTTGTTCATAGAGGTGGTGGTGGCTCAAAGTGATAAAAGTGTCATTATTCATGGATTGTTAATTTTCGTATTTTACAGATCCAAACTGTTGCTAAAACAGCTGGCGTGCATCGTAATGAATGGGTCGAGAATGCTGACCGATGGGTCGCTGGATTTCTTGAGATGTTTGAAGAAGGGTGCCATAAAATGGTAATATACATTGCGGCAACTTAAATTTTCATATGAGATGGCTCATTATCATTATAAAATTTATAATATTCTCATTATAAATTTTTTTATAGTAAAAAGGTTGGTCGCTGGATTTACACTTGTGGTTTTAGAAATTTTAAATGGGGATAAAGTTCGAATTTGATAATCTTTGTAATTTTGTACATTTACTAGGGAACAGCCATCAAAAACCGAATCCAAGAGCGTTTGATGGGACAACAATCAAGAGGATTGCTGGGTAATGGCAAGGCAGATGATGATGAAAGCGAAGAATACTTTGACCATGATGATTATGATGAGGATGATGACTACTGCTACGATGAAGATGAGTACTATTATGACGATGATGACAACAATGATAAAGAAGACGATAAAAACAACGAAGTACCAAACAAAGAGGATAGGCATGTGGAGGGATCAGAAAACAAAGAAGATAAGAAATAGCCGAGTGTGCGTACATAGGTTGATGAGTTGATGAGTTGCTGACATACTGTTTGGAGTGTCTGTCTGATTTTTTGAATGTGATGTAAAAATGTTATACAGTAGTGTCGTAATTTGTCTCCAATTGTTTTTTTTACTTAGGATTGGTTGAAAACTAATTGAAAGACTTGAAAGATATTTCCCTAAAATGCTGTACTTGTTACCCCATACTTCCTTGCATTATGTGAATGTAGAGGGTTACTCGATTCTTTGACGCTCACGGCTCACGGCTCACGGCTCACAACAGCATCACTAAATATGAAGTTGAATTATCAATATCTGTTTTTCAGTTGAATATCAGTTATATTTTTTTTATCTAAGTATTTTATAAAAGTCAAGCAAAAAGGCGAAATTCGTGAAAACTTAGGTTGTTAAAAGTGGAATTTAACTAAAATATTAGTTTTATACCCATACAAAAAATGCATGGGTCGTATTTATATGACAAAAAATACAGAGTACATACCTTTTATGGAAATTATATGAATTGATTCAATTTAATAGATTTATTGAGACCTGGCGAATAGATCGGGTCGTATGTTCGTGTTACATTTAAACGGGTCACAAATCTTCCAACCCAAACCCGACCCGGTTAAATCTTCTGTCGTGTTCGTGTCGACCCACTTATATAAATGGGTCATAAAGCCTTAACCTAACCTGTTAATTTCGTGTCGTGTTTTCGTGTCATGTCCATATTTGGAAAGTTATAAGTATATTTATGTGATGGAGGATCAAGAAAAATTAGGATTAATATAATAATTAATATAATAAACAGGTCATTCGTGTCAGGTTCGTGTTTTGAGAGCTCAACCCAAACCCAACCCAATTAAATATCGTGTGGTGTTCGTGTCGATCCACTTACATAAATGTGTCATTATGTCTCAACCCAAACCCGTTAATTTCGTGTCGGGTTCGTATCGTGTCATTGTTTGCCAGCTTTAGACTTATTCCTGCAAGCCCATTTTAAACCCGTGCATATTTGCAAAGGATTGGATATGTAATAGCTTGACGGAATGTGTATAGCTTGAAGATTAATTTGTACAAAATATAATTTAAAATACTAATCAATATAATTTAATATAAGTCATACAGAAAATATAAATAATGTAATAAATTACAAATATTCAAACTTTTCTTTGTAAATTATGTTAGAGGTTGTATTAGGTGTACACTTATTGCTCTCACACTTTATAAACAATTTTATCGTTATTGATAAGCGGTGTTTTAACAACATTCCATGGGAACAGAATATTGCACCGAAATGTTGCACGGGAGCAGAATATTTAACATTTAACAAATTAACTAATTGAATTGTACTAGTTTTAAACCCGTGCAAATTACACGGGTATGTTATTTTAAATTTTGTTATTATAAAAAGGTTTTTTTAAACATGTGCCCATGTTAATAAGTTAATTAGAGAAAGTTTGTTGAGAATAAATCATAAAAAATACATGTACAAACTTACATTTACCATAATTAGTGAAATATTCACAACAAACTTTCTCTAATTAACTTATTAACATGCGATGGGCACATGTTAGAAAATCCGTTATAAAAAAACATAAATAGTTAAGATTAATTTTTATATTAATTAAATATCTCCTTTTAATGTTAATTACTTTTAAAATAAAGTTGAAATAAAATAATAAAATCTCTCTACATTTTGTTAAACACTTTTAGATTACACAATTGTAATTTGTGAAAATAAAGTTGAAATAAAATAATAAAATCTCTCTACTTTTTCTACTTTGTTATGCTATTCAGATTTCGGAAAAACCCGACTTATATATCAAACAAAATTAATCGAATGAAAATTTAAATAACATACATAGTTATAAATTAGTAAAAGTTCAAGGGTTTGAATAGTTGCATACCCATGCAAATCGTTAAACATGTTTTTTTCATTTAGTCAAACTTATGCGCGTTTTAAGAACCCGTGCACTGGACAAAATGAAAATTTTAACTCGGGCTGTTTAAAATGAATTTAACTCGTGCACATTTAAAATGAAAATTTTCACCCGTGTATAATGAAAATTTTAACTCGTGCAGTTTAAAATGAATTTGACTCGTGCACATTTAAAATGGAAATTTTCACCCGTGTATGTTTAAAATGGAAATTTGACCCTTTTCCCTTTATTATAAATTATTATTTAGTGAAACACGCAAAATGCAAAGTGGTATATATATATATATATATATATATATACGATAAGAAATCAAGCCACCTTGAAGAAACAAAAATAATACCCTAAAAAATAACAAAAAACAAAAAATGACACTATACTCCATACCACTTAAAACACAAAAAATTAATATACAATTGGATTTAAAAAAGGAGTAATAAAATTAAGCCCAATTTAGATATCACAAATTCTCATTTGCAATGGGTATATCTGTCGCAAGCTTGCGAAGGGTCATGTATTTGAACTCAACCATCAACCTAATAGATGATGAGTCATAATTATATACATATTTATGCCTCCCCTTAATTGCTTTTGATACGGTTTTCGTGCTAGATTATATCATTTGCATGCCTTTTATGTTAGAATGTCGATACTTCCGCTTTTTTATGTTTAATGCAGGAATGATGCATTTGAGGAGCAAAGGAATGAAATGGGCATCGCGGAGTAGGCATGGAGGAATACACAAAGCATGGCACGGGAATCCATAAGAATGAAGGAAGAAAAGTTAAGAAGAAAACACGAAGAAAGGAGCAGAAACAAGTGATGCCTCGATCAACTGGAGCTGGGCTCGATCGAGGAACTTGGTGACTCGATCGAGTACAATGGGGCTCGATCGAGGAACCACTTTATTCTATATTTTCCGCAATTTTCCTTAAGTCGGTTATGTTCTATTATAAATACCTAAAATCGTACCCTAGTTTATTTACGCTTTATTTTTCGTAGCTACAGTAGAATTTACCCTAGAAAACTCTCAAATACTTAGTTTAGTTTAATTTATTGTTCTTACTTCCGAATCTAAGCTATTTTACGGTATTGTTCTAATCTTTCTTCAATAATTATTATTCAAGCTTTATTCATCTTTTATTATTGTTCATCATGTTTCTTATTATTATTGTTGTTGTTCTTCCTTTCAATATGAGTAGCTAATTCTCTTTTCTAGGGTGAATGGGGATCTAGGTTGTTAGAAGGGGGATTATATTGATGAATTGCTAGTTAAATTGCTCTTTATTGTTGTTCAGTTTGTTGGTTTGAATCTAGTTGATTAGCTTCTGCAGGGTTAATTAATTAGTATTGCATAAAATAGGATTTTCACCGATCGGGTTAAGACTAGTAAAGGCTACGACAACTGAATAGAACTAATTTAATGATAGCGATTGAATGTTAGATTAGATCTAAAGGACATATTAGAATCGACCGATCTTATGACCTTAAACAATATAAATTGCTCTATCAATAAGTTAAATCTCACCCCTGAATAACTACCTAGTGAACCTAATCCCTAGACCTTTTTATATTATTGAATTCGTCTTATTTATTTACATTGTTATTAGTGGGTAGAAATCAAACAAACAAAACCCCCATAAAATTGGTTACTTTAAGACGATCTAAATATAAACAAACTAGAATAATTACCTCGCCTCCCTGTGGATACGATACCCTACTTACCGCTAGCTATTAGTTAGTAGTATTATAGGATTACTTTGATTAAGGTGATACGACTTTAGCCTTATCAATAGACATCAAAATCTCCCAACATTGTGCAATTTTACTATACGGTTGATTGCATCTTTTTATATACTC
This sequence comes from Silene latifolia, assembly GCF_048544455.1. Classification (NCBI taxonomy): domain Eukaryota; kingdom Viridiplantae; phylum Streptophyta; class Magnoliopsida; order Caryophyllales; family Caryophyllaceae; genus Silene; species Silene latifolia. Next base: position 355,907,354 of record NC_133538.1, read on the forward strand.
CCTTATATTCAAAATAACCTTTTTCCTATGCTATAAGACGGCTCCATAGAAGAGTTGTTGATAAAATAAAAAACATAAAAATCGTTTTAATTATATCAACCATTTTGTGATGAGCATATATCCAATACTTCCTGAGCATATATCCCATTACTACAAAACCTAAAGTTGTCATTTTACTCCCCCTAAACTCTGCCTCATGATCTCGTCCCACACAATACTTCCTCCTCTACCATCTCTCTCACCCCCTGCAAATTCTTCAGCTCATATCAGTCCCAATGCTATCACAACCCTCATTCTCATTTAGGAAACAAAAATTTTTAAATCTTAAAGTTGAAAATTGAAGAACAAAGCATGGAAGCAAAATATCATTTCTGTCATTTTTTCCCCTATCTCAACTATTCATTAGATCCAGAACATTAATTGGAAATTATCTCAAGAACTCGTTTTTTAGAAACTTATTCTGGAAAACTTATTTCTCCCAACATAAAAATGAATGGTAATATGAAAAATTGATGTCAAAAATTAATTTCTGTATTTTTTTGTATAGAAATTGCGATTAAATCATTTCGTATCTTTTTTTTCATGTTAAAATAATAATTTTGTAAAGTCATTTGGTGAAATTAATGACCTCTTTGAATCATCAAGTTTGTTAAAAAATGGTGACAGTAGAACGTGAGGTTGTGGGTGGGGCATCTATTTAAGAAAAATAGAATATTGAACTTTCAACCACAGACCGACACGTAGGCTCTGTGGTTGTTTGTTTAATAAATAGGATAATAAATCAAATCAATAACTTCCAATGTAAGTTAATTACATTCATAGTTTATTACGTAATTAAATACGATACAATTGTGAGACTCTAAATTTGTCACAATTGAACATAATAATGGATTTGTGTTCATTATAATTAATTAATGAGGTTAAATAAACTACACGGAATAGTATAATTATCGTAATAATTTGTACTCTCGCTCGGGTTATTTGTATAGGGAAATATCCGTAAAATTCCCTTAAATTTTAGGACTATAACGTAACTTTAACATGTGATTAATGGTCATAAACGAAAACAAGGGAAAAACGATAAAGAACCAGAATCAACCTCGGGTCCTTGTGCAATTCGGCCTAATGAACAGAAATCAATATAGACTTCCTCCTAATCGTTGCACCCAAGATTGTCTGAGACTATGCCCCTCGTGCTAGAAATTACTCTCTAATTGCCTTGCAATATTGAGAGAGTTTTTGTGAGTTTTCGATGTGAGATCTAGGTTTTAGAGAGAATGCCTCCAAAAACCTAATTTTTGTGCAAATGAAATGAATTAGGTCAAAAGGAGAGAAGCCCTCTCCTTTTGTCTTACTCGGCCAAACCGTGTATTAGGGAGAGAGTGGGCTTTCCACTTTCTCCTTATTTTAACTCGTGGTCCGACTCATTTTTGCTAAATGTATATGACGGGTTTTTAATTATAAATCGTCATCCGTTATCGGTTATTAAAATATCAACTAGTAACATGACTAAGTCGATATATTAATACTTGTCCGACAATGACAATATAGTATAATTAATTAAATTCAATATACATTAATTAAATATAATCGTTTATATTCAATTTATGAATTAACCGCTTAATTCACTTTAGCCAGTATTATTTAATCCGTATTAAATAATTATCTCAACATCGCGTTTGACTAATTATTAGTCAATAACTCCGACTAACTGCTTAGTCAAATTAGGCATCAACATGACTGTATTTTCATACCCTCACATCTCTCAAACGTATCCTATAGGTGTGACTTTTAGGGACCAGTTGATCACCGCCATCAGTATGACAATAACGTCAAACTTATCTAGCAAGCCAACCGTTATTGATAAACGTGGACCAACTGATAATAATACAAAAGTATACCCTTTAATCCTTTTAGAGATTTATATGTCATTGCACTAACTGTAGAGGACACCAGCCCCAACAAGCTCCCACTTGTCCGTACAAGTGTACGTGCAATAACGTTATCCGCACTAACTGGAGGACACCGGCTCCAACAAACTCCCACTTGTCCGTACAAGTGTATGTGCGATAACCGATTCTCATATCCATTTAAAATTTCTCCCCCTCAATGTAAAACAATTTGCAGATCCGTATCCGCAAAGGTCGTATTTTACAATCGATCTGTATCAAGAGTGGTTTCCCCGACTAGAGAGTAACTAGATTACGTGGAACAAAAGTCGGCTAGATAACTAGATTTATACTCACCACCTCTATCAGACCTTACCCTTTTAATTTTTCTGTCGAGTTGATTTTCGACTTCATTTTTAAAGTTTATAAACGATTGTTCTGCTTCATCTTTAGTCTTAAGCAGATAGACACGGGTGTACCTTGAACAGTCGTCTATAAAGGTGACATAATAATTCTTTCCACCTCTACATGCCACATTTTTGAAGTCAGCTAGTGTAGGGAAATATCCGTAAAATTCCCTTAAATTTTAGGATTATAACGCAATTTTAACATGTGATTATTGTCATAAACGAAAAATGCAAGAGAAACGATAAAGTTATAAGAATCAACCTCGGGTCCTTTGTGAATTCGGCCTAAGAACAGAAATCAATATAGATTTCCTCCTAATCGTTGCACCCAAGATCGTCTGAGACTATGCCCCTTGTGCTAGAAAGTGCTCTCTAATTGCCTTGCAATATTGAGAGAGTTTTTGTGAGGTTTTCAATGTGAGATCTAGGTTTCAGAGAGAATGCCTCCAAAACCTAATTTTTTTGTGCAAATGAATATGCTTAGGTCAAAAGGAGAGAGGCTCTCTCCTTTTGTTTGCTTCGTCCAAACCGTGAGCTCTAAGGGGGAAGTGGGCTTTCCACTTTCTCCTTATTTTAACTCATGGTCCGACTCGTTTCACTAAAATGTATATGACGGGTTTTAATTATAAATCGCCATCCGTCATCGGATATTAAAATATCAACTAGTAACATGACTCAGTCGATATATTAATACTTGTCCGACAATGACAATATTGTATAATTAATTAATTCAATATAGATTAATTAAATATAACCGTTTAAATTCAATTTACGAATTAACCTCTTAATTCGCCTTAGCCATTATTATTTAATCCGTATTAAATAAATATCTCAACATCGCGTTTGACTAATTATTAGTCATGTAGATACCCGTATCCGTCGATATTGGAATTTATAGAGAACCCGACAAACACCCGATGATGATAGGACACATGTATTCCTTAGTTGTCATTGCCATTATTTGGGTTCGTTTTACGATGTAGAATGGGCGTCGTCGATGAAGTATTTTATTAATTTAAATGATATTTAAATTAATGTTTTTTTTTAAGTGAATTCATTTTATTAATTTAAATGATATTTAAATTAATGTTTTTTAGTGAGTTCATTTTATTATTTTAAATGATATTTAAATTATGGTTTTTTTGAGGTGAATTCAATTTATTTTATTTTATTTTGAATTTATTTTCCCAAGTCTATTTTATTGAAAATAAAATAAATAATTGATTTGAAAAATCATTTTATGAATATATTTGATTTGAAAAATCATTTATTTTAATGTGTTAATTGATTTGAAAAATCGATTTTAAAAGCGAAGAAAACTCGTTTTAAAAGCATGTTTTTGAGCTCGATTTTAGCTCGGTTTTTGGGCCCGTTTCCTTTACGAGTTGGCACAAATATCGAGTACACTAACCAACCTAAGCCTCTACCCATCCAACCCAGTTCGAACCCCCATAACCACGGCCCAAATTCCATCCCAAACACCCCCCAAACAGCCCGCATATACACGAGCAGCCCCCCTGTTTTGCAGCTCAAATCCCGAGCCCAAAACCCGCTCCAAATACCACCAAAACCCGTACCCATTAACCCTAACCCATACCCTAGTATCCTACCCATATTACCCTAGCTTAATCACCAAGAAAACCCCTCTCAAACCCTCACAAAAGCTGCTGGACAGCAGCTATGCGTGAGCAGGCCCGACTGCCTCTCCCTCTCTTTTGCCCTACTTTAACTCCTTATAAATACCCACCCTTCACCATACATTCATTCCTCTAAGTTCTCCATACATCCTACCTTCACTCACAAGCCTTAAACCTCAGAAACAAACCCTAATTGCCTCTCAAAAACCCTCCACAAAACCGACATCCAAACTGAAACAGTTTGTGTGTCCTCTTCGAAAAACAATTCGTTCCTCCTTCAAACCTCCATCAAAACTCGAGTTTCTTATTCCTAATTAACCATATAACATCCATCTACACATTAGACAAAGATTTACGAGCCAAATTGCCCTTGAGAGTACACGAAATCCCTCGAAAAAAGAGTGTTATACACTCTGTTTTGTGATTTGTTCTGTCTGTCCATTCTGTTTGTGCTCGTTTTTCGTGCCCAATAACTCAAAACGAGCAGGGGTTGCTTTAAGATCTCTGTTATCCTCTCTTTCTAGTTTTCAAAACATCTTTTAAATCGAATTTTCATCGTGAAACGAGGGAGAAATCGCTGTTTGAAAGTTGCTGTCCAGATTCGATAAAAACGCGTGTTTGCTTTGTTTCTTCGTCGACGACGGCCTCTCGAGATAAAATCTACCATCGATTACGACCCAAGACGGTGTCAACGATACATGTAGGTTGAGGGTGCATCAAATCCTCCTCTTTCTCCCTTTTATTTCGTTTTTTTATGTTTGTTTTTTATAGTTCGTTTTTGTTTGTTAGTTCGTTTTTGTTTATCGTTTGTTTAATTAACTACGAAACTAGTTTAGTCCGAGTATGAGTTAAAGTACCACCATGAACACCCGCGTTGACTTGAGATGGGAAAGAAACCGCTACATCAGTCGGTCGTACACCCCCGTCTCATTTACATATCCTCGTGTTCAAGGTAGGGCATTAATAAAACAATTTCTAACTTCGCTCTTCGCTTTTGACCCCTCTTTTGTTTCGTGTAATTCGACCCACCTTAGGACCCATCACATGTTAGTATGACCTCTGATTGTTAACATATAACTCATTTAGATGACATTAGATCGATTTGATAACCTAATTAGACACATTAGGGTACATCGACAAAGCTTTAAAAACCGATTAACAATTTCAGTAACTTAATTGAATTCATCTTCCTTTCACTAATTTTCTCGCTAGCATGGAAGTGCGTGTTTAACACCTTTCCATTTGCACTCGTTGACGATTTAGAATTGTACCTAACCTAGTTCGTATTTATTTAATTCAATTTGTAATTAATTAACCTTTAATTTGTTTTATTTATTTCTAATTTTTTAAAAGTCGTTTTAATTATCTTTTATGGTTCAAAATCTGTAAATTTAATTTAATGAATTTTTTCGTAATTTATTTTACTGATTTCGTAATTAAAACATAATTAACTTTGCTTTTCTACAAAAACCGTGCCTTGCACGGGTCTGTCTGACTTCTGATCCGTGCACTACACGGGTCTGCCAGTTTTAGTTTCTTTTCTTCTTTTGTTTCTTTAATTGTTTACTAATCCTATTTTAATAAATATGGATTGGTGAATAATTTTAATAAGTTGGGTTCAATTTAATTAATAAGTTGTACCTAATTTATTTCAAGCCTTTGTACTTATTTATTTTAATTTAATTAGTTTAATTCTAATCTAATTTGTTTATTAACTAATAATTCGGCTAACATCTTTAATTAGTCTAACTTAGCTTTAGCTTTTTTGTTTACATTTGTTTCGTTTATTAAGACTTAATAGTTTAAGTTGTATTTTGTTAGTTTGTATTGTAATCTGAGTCAAAGTAATTACGATAGTTGTTGTAATTAGATTGAGTTGTAATTTATTTCTCGTTGTGTCGGCATGAAATGCCTGGGTTGTAATAGGATAGATCCCAATGGCTCCCCCATTCCTCCTAAGCCGTGTTTGCGCATCTTTTATTTCAAATCAACCAACATGCTAAAACAACTTTGACAAAGTTAGTTTAGTTGCATCTAAAACGACATAGAAATTGTTGTCACATGTTAGGGTTTAAAACGATGTTTGCATTATCGTAGTAGCTATGACCTTGTTTGAAATCCATACTTGACTTAGTAGAGGCCGTTATTGACGGGCGGGGTTGGGTGTCCTTATGGGCTTCCCAACACGTACCCTCACCCCTTACTCAAGATCTATGGTTTGTGGATCCGTCTAAATGCCATTGGATTACGAGAGTCATTCAAATCGAGTGATATAGGGTACAAGTCTTTATCTTTAATCACTCGTAGTCGATTGGCTTTATGCTTTTCGATGAAAGGTGTAAAGTTGACTTGAACGGTTCCAAGTTCTCAAAAAACTTGGTGGCGACTCTAATTTGTCTTAATTCGATTCGAAAGAACCTCGAGTCGATTATGCCTAGTGTGGATCCCGCGGACGCAGTTCCCGCGGGCGTTGTCCACAAGTCAATAACTCCGACTAACTGTTTAGTCAAATTAGGCATCAACATGACTGTATTTTCATACCGTCACATCTCTCAAACGTATCCTATAGGTGTGACTTTTAGGGACCAGTTGATCACCGCCATCAGTATGACAATAACGTCAAACTTATCTAGCAAGCCAACCGTTATTGATAAATGTGGACCAACTGATAATAATACAAAAGTATACCCTTTGATCCTTTTAGAGATTTATATGTCATTGCACTAGCTGTGTAGGACACCAGCCCCAACAAACTCCCACTTGTCCGTACAAGTGTACGTGCAATAACGTTATCCGCACTAACTGGAGGACACCGGCTCCAACAAACTCCCTCTTGTCCGTACAAGTGTATGTGCGATAACCGATTCTCATATCCATTTAAAATTTCTCCCACTCAATGTAAAACAATTTGCAGATCCGTATCCGCAAAGGTCGTATTTTACAATCGATCGTATCAAGAGTGGTTTCCCGGCCAGAGAGTAACTTAAGCGATAAAACGAATCCGTATTCGAGCATGGCCATGCATTTCGATTCTGACTCCTCGTGTGGCCCTGAGAAATATCGAGTACCTGATAAAGGCTGAATATTTTCTTCAACTCGACCCCTGCCGATCTAAGCACAACATGAAATGACCCAGAAAAAATCTACTTGGCCCCCTGTTACGGATGACCGTGAGAAAGAAACCAAAGTCACCCAAAATCTGCCTTAGTCTCAAGAGACAGTCGATAGTCAAAAGAATCGACTCTTAGGATCACCATGGAGGTCCTATCCACGACCTGGCACCGAATGTTATAAAACATTTAGGACTCCACGTCGTTGTCACAATTGTGTCCTACGAGATATCCGTATAACTCGCCTCTGTGATTGGTCAGTCAACCGTTTGACTTATGGCTCGTTGAACCCACCATCAACCAACGTCACAAAATAATTGCCAGAGTTATCAGCTCACGTGGGCAATTAAGGACCAAAATATAATGTTTGTTCAGTTCACTTTGTGGTGTTCAAAAATTGTCGTACAACTCCACATGAAAAACAAAATATATAAATATCAAAACGATGATGTCGTATAGAGTACACAAGAAAATGAATCTAATCCATAAAAGAGTACTACAACTCAGGAACACGTTTAATTCCCATGGAATTAACATGCCCTTCATGCTTATCTTGTCGTAATGGTTTAGTGAGAGGATCTGCTATATTATCATCTCTAGCAATCTTTTCTATCACTACTTCCTTTTTCTCCACGTAATCTCGGATTAGATGAGCTTTCCGTTGTACATGTCTAGACTTGTTGCTAGACTTAGGCTCCTTAGCTTGGAAGATGGCACCTCTATTGTCGCAATAGATGGTGATCGGGTCATTCGAACTAGGCACTACGAATAGTCCTTGTAAGAACCGACGCATCCATATCGCTTCCTTTGCGCCTTCAGACGCGGCATAGTACTCGGACTCGATCGTAGAATCTCTTTGTAACACTTTGTTTGGAACTCTTCCGGTGACTGCGCGCCATTAAGAGTAAAAACGAATCCAGATCGAGATTTCGAGTCATCTCGATCCGTTTGGAAGCTAGCATCTGCGAATCGGTTTGCGCATAGCTTTTGATCGCCTCCATAAGTCAATGCCCAATCTTTAGTCCTCCGTAGGTACTTAAGAATGTTCTTGACAGTCATCCAATGTGATTCACCCGGATCTTTGTTGGAATCGACTTGTCATACTCAATGCATATGCCACGTCCGGACGTGTGCATATCATGGCATACATGATTGATCCTATAGCCGAGGCATAAGGAATCTGTGTCATGCGCTTTTTCTCTTCCGGTGTCTCGGTGCACGAGACTTGCTCAAATGCACCCCCGGAGCCATAGGAAGAAACCCCTTTTGGAGTTAGTCATCTTTGAATCTCTCTAGGATCTTGTCTATATAAGACTTCTGACTGAGAGATAACATCTGACGTGATCTATCTCGATAGATACGGATGCCCAAAATTCTTTGTGCCTCACCCAGATCTTTCATCTGGAAATGGTTCTTCAACCATACTTTTACCGAAGTTAAGAGAGGTATGTCATTCCCAATCAGGAGTATGTCATCGATATACAATATTAGGAAGACAATCTTGCTCCCACTCGACTTGATATATAGACATGGTTCTTCGACCGATCGAGTGAAACCATACTCTTTTATCACCTGGTCGAAACGATGATTCCAACTCCTAGAAGCTTGCTTAAGTCCATAAATGGAACGCTTAAGCTTGCACACTTTCTTAGGATGTTCAGGATCGATGAAACCTTCGGGTTGTACCATGTACAACTCTTCCTCCAAAAAACCGTTTAAAAAGGCGGTTTTCACATCCATCTGCCAAATTTCATAGTCATGAAAAGCGGCAATCGCTAAGATAATCCGAATGGAACGCAGCATGACTACGGGTGCAAAAATTTCATCGTAGTGCAAACCTGGCACTTGGGTGAAACCTTTAGCAACTAGTCGTGCTTTATAGATATCTTGTTGACCTTCCACAGAATGCTTTATCTTGTAAAGCCATTTGCATTGAAGGGGACGAACCTTAGCAGGTAAGTCAACAAGATCCCACACGTTGTTCTCATACATGGAGTCCATCTCGGATTGCATGGCCTCAAGCCATAGCTTTGAGTCGGAACTAGTCATGGCACCTTTATAGGTTGCGGGTTCACTACTCGTTAAGAGCAGAATGTCATCTATGTCATGTTCCTCGACCATACCAATGTATCTGTCCGGAGGAATAGAGACTCTACCCGACCTCCTAGGTTCCTCTGGAATATTGACCGCAGCCGGGATTGAAGGAATTGGTTCCTTCAATGGTTGCTCGACATTTGGTTCTAGAATCTCCGACAGCTCGAAGGTTCTATTACTCTTCGCATTCTCGAGAAACTCCTTCTCTAAGAATGTCGCACTAGCCGCAACAAATACACGTTGTTCGGTTGGCGAATAGAAGTAATGACCAAATGTTCCTTTAGGATAACCTATAAAGTATGTCTTGACCGATCGCGGGCCGAGCTTATCCTCGTGTCTCCACTTGACATAAGCCTCGCAGCCCCAAACCCGTATAAAGGACAAGTTAGGGACCGTTCCCTTCCATAGTTCATATGGAGTCTTGTCAACAGCTTTAGACGGACTTCGGTTAAGTATTAGAGCAGCTGACAGAAGAGCATAACCCCACAATGAGTCAGGAAACACGGTGTGACTCATCATGGATCGAACCATATCAAGTAGTGTTCGATTTCTCCGTTCGGACACATCATTCAACTGAGGTGTTCCAGGTGGAGTTAACTGTAAGGCAATCCCACAGTCCTTAAGGTGTTGATCAAACTCGTGAGAAAGATACTCGCCACCACGGTATGATCGTAGTGTTTTAATCTTTCTACCCAGTTGGTTCTTTACCCGATTCTGGTATTCTTTGAATTTCTCAAAGGACTCACTTTTATGCTTCATCAAGTAGACATAGCCATATCTACTTAAATCGTCCGTGAAAGTGATGAAATACCTATAGCCTTCTCGTGCGGTGATTGACATAGGTCCACTCACATCCGTATGTATGAGTCCTAATAGGTCAGCAGCGCGCATTCCAACACCTTTGAAGAAAATTCGAGTCATCTTACCAATGAGACATGATTCACACGTGCCAAATGATTGAAAATCAAAGGCCGAGATAGCTCCATTCTGTATGAGCTGTTTAACGCGTTTCTCATTAATGTGTCCCATACGGCAGTGCCATAGATAAGTTTGGTCTTTGTCACCAACCTTTAACTTCTTATTCATTACGTGCAATATTTCGGTGGTCTGATCTAAAACATAAATTCCGTTCATGGAGACTGCCTTGCCATAAATCATATCGTGTAATGAGAAAATGCAGCTATTATTCTCTATTACAAATGAAAAACCAAGTTTGTCAAGTGCAGAAACTGAAATAATGTTTTTGGATAGACTGGGTACATAATAGCAGTTATATAAAAATAACTCAAATCCGCTTGGAAGCTGGATCACATATGTTCCCCTCGAGACGGCCGCCACTCGCGCTCCATTCCCGACATGCAGGTCCACCTCACCCTTTACGAGGGGTTCGATGTTTCGGAGGCCCTGCACATGATTGCACAGATGAGAACCACAACCAGTATCTAGTACCCAAGTTCCGTAACTTGCGTGGTTAATCTCAATCATATGAATAAAAGAAGAAGAAGAAGAAGACATACCAACAGGGTTAACGCGACCTGTTTTTATGTCCTCATGGTATACAGGACATGTACGCCTCCAATGCCCAGTCTTGTGGCAATGATGGCATTCCATGTTACCGGTCTTGCTCTTTGTCGCGCCTGATGAGGTGCTCGACTCACCAGGCCCACTCTTACCTGATCCCGACTTCTTAAACTTCGGTTTACCTACTGCTAGGTCTGCCTGAGCTTTGCCCTTACCCTTGCCCTTGTTTGACACAACGAGAACATCTTGTTTCAGGCTCCCACTAAACTTCATGTCCTTCTCGGTCTGTACGAGAAGGGAGTGTAGTGCATGAGGACTTTTCTTCAAATCATTCATATAGTAATTGACTCTAAAGAGCGCAAAACCATCGTGGAGTGAATGAAGCATGCGGTCAATCACGATGTTCTCACTGATCTTACAATCAAGTGCCTCCAGTTTCTCGACATTCTCAATCATCTTTGAGAATGTGTGGGCTAACCGGTTGGCCCTTTCGGAGTTTCGCATCAAAGAAGCGACAGGTATGCTCATAGGTCACGATTCTCGGTGCTTTCGAGAATTCCTTAGTGAGCGTGGTGAAAATCTTGTTCGCACCTTGGGCTATGAAGCGTTTCTGCAAATTGGATTCCATTGCAAAAATGAGTACGTTTTTAATCGCACCCGTTTCCATGACGAAATCGCTATACGTGGCGATCTCGTTAGCTCCAGCCGTGGGGCCTGGGTTTGGCGGGATGGGCTCAATCAGATATCTGAGCTTCCCGTCAGAAATGACAGCATTCCGTAATGCCGCCTCCCAGTCCGCGAAGTTTGATCCATCATTCTTCAGTCGAGTAGACTGATTCATCTGATTCATGAAGATCCGAAGCCAGGACTCACGGTCCAATGTGGCACTTGGCATTGGGTCGTCAGCACGGCCAGCCATTATGTTATTAGCAGTTTAAAAGATCGTGATCTACACTGAAAAAGAAAGGAAAAACAAAACGAAATAAGCAACTCATCGTGGTGATTTAAGTCTATTTAAAATTCATTTTTAACGTGTAGACTTATTGCACTTGTATAATCGATCTACCTCAAGAATTATACAAATGATCCCAAGACTCAATTTCCGTAAATTGATAAGCCAACTGTTTAGCTAATTCTACCGTTAGAACTCTTGGTCGATAGATTTCCGTAAATCCTATCTATAGTCCACCATGATCACATGATCGTACGAGTGACCATAGTGTTGAGATAAAATAGGTCAATCGGTTCCAACTTACCCGACGTAGAAGGGGTCATATTATGCCTACCGACGAAGAAGGGATTCATTGGAGTTTGACCTATAAAGACTATTCTCAATTTTTGTTTATACGAGGAAGATCCCATCAACTTAGTTTTAATTCATTTTAAGTGAACGAAAAACTAGCATTGCGTGAATGAATTAATTTAGGTGATGGCTTATAAAAACGTGTGATATCTGTATATCATAGAAAACTAACGCGTCACCTCTATATGAGTCAGTTTTCATGCAAATATTAGGTGGTTTGGTTTTAGGCGGAATATGATGCAAACTATCGTTACGATGAAAAACATAAAAGAATGCAAAACGTAAATAAAAGTCCTAGTGTGGCCTATCCTAGTAAAAAGAACATAATACAACTTTGGAATCCACCGTTGGACCCGAGAAGCTTGTCTTGATGTTCCATCTTCGTCCATGCAGCGAGAGTGAGCATCCGATCTCCATCTTTGGTCTTCTCAAAATTACAATTTAAAATTTACAAAATATAAACCTATTTACATTCTAAATTAAAACTGTAATTACAAGGAAAAATCAAAACGGAGATGCGAGATCTCAAAATACAACCAAGACCGTGTTCCATCATTACGGTAACACGTTCTACTAAGGCCACACTAAGTTACATTCGTTTGTAAAATTAAATACGTAATAAAAAAATATTCATGGCATTCAAAAGTAACGATAAATAAAAGATGCATCAACTAAAACAAAATTTATTCTTGACATAATTCCGTAATTATGTTAAATTTATCCAAACCACCTTTTAACGATTAAAATTATGTGACAAAACCGCTTCTATCAACTTAATTTTAATTCATGATAATCCGTTACTTTAAATTGCTTTAAAATAACTAAATGGTACGTGAGTGAACCGTTTCACTATCAAGCGAGTGTACAACATCCGTATAATGTACATGTTATGGCCAAAAGAGAAAAATTTCGAACTAAAAAAAAATTCAGCTCGGCCAAAAGAAAGAAAAAAAACACGGAATTTTTTTTTTTTTTTTTTTTTATTTTCCAGCGGTATTTGCCGAGAGCAAAGAGAGCAAAAAAAAAAAATATTTTCAGCGGCACAATTTTCAGCGCGGCATCCAAGAACAACAATTGAACAAAAAACCAATTGCAATTTTGATATAATCCGTATTAAATTAAAACTCCAATTGATAATACTTTAACATATTGCTATGATTATCGTTTAAAATAACAATATGCAAAGAACAAATCGAAAAACAAAACAGATCAGCCGTGTATATACATATCACGGTTTTCAATGCACGAGAAAAAATATAGAAAACAGCCGTGTAAAAAGTTTTCGGCCGCACGGTTTTTTATGCAAAAAAAAATTATCGATTCAATTCGTTTAATGAAAATCACAATGAAAAATTTACGTGGCCTCGCTCTGATACCACTTGTAGGGAAATATCCGTAAAATTCCCTTAAATTTTAGGACTATAACGTAACTTTAACATGTGATTAATGGTCATAAACGAAAACAAGGGAAAAACGATAAAGAACAAGAATCAACCTCGGGTCCTTGTGCAATTCGGCCTAATGAACAGAAATCAATAAAGACTTCCTCCTAATCGTTGCACCCAAGATCGTCTGAGACTATGCCCCTCGTGCTAGAAATTACTCTCTAATTGCCTTGCAATATTAAGAGAGTTTTTGTGAGTTTTCGATGTGAGATCTAGGTTTTAGAGAGAATGCCTCCAAAAACCTAATTTTTGTGCAAATGAAATGAATTAGGTCAAAAGGAGAGAAGCCCTCTCCTTTTGTCTTACTTGGCCAAACCGTGTATTAGGGAGAGAGTGGGCTTTCCACTTTCTCCTTATTTTAACTCGTGGTCCGACTCATTTTTGCTAAATGTATATGACGGGTTTTTAATTATAAATCGTCATCCGTTATCGGTTATTAAAATATCAACTAGTAACATGACTAAGTCGATATATTAATACTTGTCCGACAATGACAATATAGTATAATTAATTAAATTCAATATACATTAATTAAATATAATCGTTTATATTCAATTTATGAATTAACCGCTTAATTCACTTTAGCCAGTATTATTTAATCCGTATTAAATAATTATCTCAACATCGCGTTTGACTAATTATTAGTCAATAACTCCGACTAACTGCTTAGTCAAATTAGGCATCAACATGACTGTATTTTCATACCGTCACATCTCTCAAACGTATCCTATAGGTGTGACTTTTAGGGACCAGTTGATCACCGCCATCAGTATGACAATAACGTCAAACTTATCTAGCAAGCCAACCGTTATTGATAAACGTGGACCAACTGATAATAATACAAAAGTATACCCTTTAATCTTTTTAGAGATTTATATGTCATTGCACTAACTGTAGAGGACACCAGCCCCAACAAGCTCCCACTTGTCCGTACAAGTGTACGTGCAATAACGTTATCCGCACTAACTGGAGGACACCGGCTCCAACAATTTGTTTGTAACACCCCCATACTCCAAGTGCCTTACCAGGACCACTCAGGTATAAGGATGCCACCATCTCGGTTACCCGAGGCATGATACTCATAAGACAATGAAGAAACATACTTTATTAAATAAGTTTAAGTGATTACATTACAAAACCAACTGTAAGCAAAATACAACTGTTCTCAAACTATAAACCAACTGAAAGGAACTGTCCTAACAAACACAGCGGAAGACTAAGACTCTGATATGTGATGACTCCATCCCCAGCTAGATCCCACGCGTATCCAAGATATACCTGCTAAATCGCTCACCACCCCGAATGGATCACCACAGTTTTTAAAACATTTAAACGGGTCGATTACTAATCACACAACTCAATATACATCAACAATAAGATAAAAGACAATTTGAATTGTCACACACACACACACACACCACCAACCAATTCCCATCATCTCAATATCGACCGTCCACCGGACTACCGCCGCGATGGGGGACCGCAGCCGTTCCCACCTAAGCCCCGCTCATCATACGAGCGATAACCCTGTCCATTAATGTGCACATCCCCTTTCGTGGCGGGTTCCACGAAGGGCGAAACTAGGGCGTGAGATCACTCCCGCAAGTGACCCCACTCAGCCGAGAACGCATCTCGAGAACCATCAACAAACACAACCACAATCACAATCACAATCACAATCATCATATCAAACAACTAACTACAAAGACATCACCAATATCCCATTATGGGACTAATACCGAGTAGGAAATCCTACCTGGAAAGCACAACACGCAGACGGTATCTACAATTTGTATCAAAACGGCTCCTCTACGAATTCTCCTCCTATCATACAACACATAGATGCTACCATTCAAATACTACTCATAAAAACCCCAATTCCTAAATTAGGGTTTCATCAATCTTAACAAAACATTATAGAAATTATATTAAAAGCTTACCCTCGACGCAAGGAATCCAACGACACGAACTACGATACGAACCGACCGTCGAACTCGGGAATTGTCAAGAACGCGATTAGGAAGAAGAACTAGTTGCTTTCTCTCTTAAACAGGTTTTAGGTTTTGTAAAAAGTGATTTAAAACAATGACGAATATGTTTAAATACCTTAATCGCGTAATTAACAAAACCCGAGAAAACTCCCCGTAAAACCGGACACTCGATCGAGTACCCAAGGCACTCGATCGAGTACCCCCCTACTCGATCGAGTGCCCCAACTACTCGATCGAGTACCCAACAGTCGAAACTATTTTATTCCGCAACTTGCCCATACTCGACGAGTAAGGGCTACTCGATAGAGTACCTAAAGACTTATAAATACGGAGTATTACGGTCTTCCCTCCTTAAAAAGAACTTCGTCCCCGAAGTTCAACCCATACATAAAAACAACCATACTAACTCGACCAAGACACAACAACATAACTAAGAACTCAAGAACTCGATCAAACAGAAAACATGAACTTTTAACACCCACTCCACCAACTATGTTTACTTCCCTAACATGACTCACGATATCGTATCCACCACATGTATATCTCTCACGACACTAACTCCATACATAACCAACTACCGTCCTCTAACGCTGCTAGCTCCATAATATCATCCACTATCAAATCCAAAATCAAGACACTCATAGACATCAAACGGAATGTTACATTCTACCACCCTTAAAAGGAACTTCGTCCTCGAAGTTTACTCACGCTCATAATCTCATCATCCAATCACAACACTACCGAGGTATTCTCGCATTCCTAACATCAAACTACTACAAGCACGTCCGTGACCTTTTAACACTATCAACCACAACATATACAAATCAATATCTTATGCTACACCAACATTCTACTTCCAAATATACTACCATATGAACAACCATCAAAATCTCTTTTATCGCATCCTACTCCTCTTAAGATAAATGTTACGTCCTCGTAACCTACTAATACTATATCCTTAGTTATATCTTCTCATTATTCTCATCATCATCACATGTCATAGATAATCACCTATACTCTAAACACTCGCCATGCATGTATCCAAGGCTCTCTTACTTAAACAATTCTCATACTTCAATTCACTCGTCACACCACCTAACCTATACCTCAAAATCTTTATCTTAACCCAAAACTTCAACTTTTCCACATTACCGCAACATGACATACCTCTCTATATAAACTATATGAAACTCCCGTCATCAAAAGCATAACTCACGATCCACACTTGTTACGTGCACTCATTCCAGACCCTCAAGTTCTTTCCTTCATTACCGCAAAACTCATACATAACTTAATATGACACTAATTCCCCCAACACCCTACACTCACTGTCCCAACAAAAGATTATGAACTCCCTGCCGCCTTGGATCATTACAACACATGTTCCACGAATCATTTTCCATTACCATGTCTACTAAAGCCTTATCTAGAACAAGATCAAAATTACTGTAACAACCTCTCACAACCGTATCCCATCAATAGAACATCACTATACCATGACAACAACGAAAACATATTCAACTCTATTGCATATCATACTCTACCTCATTCTTAACTTAACCTGGTAAAGAAAACATCAATAAGCAAGACAACTGTCTATATGTTCAACCAAAACTCACAAAGAACAACAGCAAACAAAACAACAATCTATGTATAACTGGTATGCACTTTCGAAAACTCGTATCATAATCATCCCGCCGACTCCACCACAACCGGTGACGGCATCACAACACCGCCACCAACAGGCACACCGTAGTGCGAAAATACCCGCATCACAACACTAAATATCGTGCCCGGATCACCACCCGAGGCACCACAACCACATCGATAGACATCACAACACACACAATCCCATAAACACTGACTCAGCATAACTTCTCAGACAAGAAAAACTTACTCAAATCTACTTTATTAAGTCACCACGCAACATATTATATGGATACACAGATAAGCATCTCATGAGCATCATCTCTACCATTTCACGGAATACACATGTGTTATTAATACACATAAAATTATAACTAGCCATGTCAATTAATCAAATTATTACCGTTTTGTATATCATTCAATTAAATTACCGTGTCCAACATATATATTACAGAACATTCATAAAACAACTTTATAATTATCACACCATACCACTTCTTGTGAGGTCAGAACCTCACCCAAACATTTACACATATCATAGACCCGTAATCACAACCAACTAGTCAATCCTGATCACGTAAGTTACCACTCAACATAGGTTACCGGTCGCTTCGAGCTTAACTCGTATACACCTCATAACATATTCTCCCTTTCGCATATCCATCACCCTCTGCCAAATGTAGCCACACCATTAATACTCAACTACTAACAACCGCCTCATATAACCACATCTTATACTCTTTCATAACTGTACTTATCAATCTGGTCTCTGCAAAATCAACCTCTTTAGAATTGTTACCTTTCTAATATACCATTACCCTTAACCACTAGTGACAACCCCACAATACTACCACTGCTCGTATATCAAACCTCTTACACTCATATCAAAACAACACGGTTTGTTTCCTATCTTTGGTTGACATCCCAAATAACGAACATCCAATCCATTAACAAAATTACCTTAACATTCTTCCCAATACTATCCTTAATTGTATCATCATCTAATTCTCCACCAAAAATCTCGTATCGTGCAAATACTCCACCAACTTCGTACTCCCTTAATTCCTCGAAACTCATGATTAATCATGTTGTCCTGAAACTTCTGTATAACTACTAACTTACTTACCCTTGATAGTATCATACATCTCGACGATTCCTTACTTTATGTCACATAACTCCGGTGAACTTTTTCTCAACTTACTTTTATCCTTCTTTTCTCGTTATACTCAAAAATACCATTAATAGCTCAGCTCCTTATTACTTCTATCTAACTCTTTAGTGCTCCGAATACCTTTTCATTGCTCCAAAACTCAAACCCCATTATTTCATATCGATATCATCTCACTCTTTCTTACCATAAATATTATTTTATTATGCCATTAATCACCCTTGCCTCTAGTTTATCCATAAAATCAACGTTCCTTTGTTCTAACAATTGCATCTCCTTTGTACCTCTCTAGAAATCAGAATTCCTTTTGTACCATTAATTGCCCAAGGAAATCACACAGTAGTTTCCTCTCTTAAAAAGCCAAATCTCCACCCCGCGACATGACTCCACAAAGTTCACTATATGCCACTCTTCTCAACCCCTTTAAAACGAACTTTCATTATGTATATTCTTAACCCACACGGCTCTTAACTACCTCCCTCCATAATTCTTTACACATCTCAAGTTGTCACTATCCATATCCTTACTCTCAATCCTTTCGTTCTCACGTTCCTTAGACTCACATCATCCATTGCCCACATTCACTTACTTTTACGTTACTCAACACACACTCATATCACTCATCTCATTTCATCTCAGAAAACATGCTCTATGTCTCAATTAAGCCATAACAATCTTCCTTTTCTTTTTCCACTATCTATTACAACCACGTATAACTCATGTCCTCCCACCGAACTCATACTCACCACAGGTGTCACTCACTACACCACAAGATTGGGTAACTTACGTGTCAAGACCAACATACATGTAAAACAATGCATAAAGAAGCAAAATAATAACTTTGAATTAAACATAGTATGCAACGAAGTCAAAAGATAAGCATATGACCCAAAACAAGAGTCACTAGATCGAGTACAGGCCACTCGATCGAGTAAGGGACTTACTCGATCGAGTAGGTCAAGATCAGAAGCACGTAAAACAAATCACCAGGGCTACTCGATCGAGTAACTAACGTACTCGATCGAGTGCCCCCCTACTCGATCGAGTACCAAGGATACTCGATCGAGTACCCCAATTCTCAAGACTTTGTCCAATTTTCGTAAAACAGTCATAACTCACTCATTTCTTGGTCGTTTTGGGCGTGTGACCTATCGTTAGAATCGTAAAAGGACAAGCTATCACCTCCAATTGGAATCACATCAAAATCATTTATGAATCTCAAGTTATAACAGTTTAAAGACAACCTCTTTATAATCGAAAAACACAACTACTTGATTTTACTTCCAAACAACTTAAACAACAACCAAGCAAGCAAAACCAGTCCAAAACTCATAAAACCAGTATTCATAATCATATGTTACTATTTTCAAAAGCCAAACAACAACATTCATCATGCACATAACTTATCTAACTTGCCAATTATGACTTACCCACATGTTTTTATTCTATCACTTTTCGTAAACAAAATCACAAATACATGACATCAAGTCCCCTATTCACATGTTACTACCACGATGATTCATCTTTTCCACTAATTCATCCATCATACCACATATTTATCCACCATATTCGTTCAACATATTCACTCAGCACATGTTCAATTCACACTCCCAACCTTCTGTACTTTTACTCAACACGACAACAACAACATGTATAATTACACATCGCTTTATATATATATAGACAAAACACTTTTCCTTACATAATTATAACATGCCAACTTACATGTATCAATAATTATACTTTCATGCTTTACAATCAACCAACATACAATTCACGTCATTATCATCTTTCATCCATCAATTCATACAACATACTACTACGTAGATACACACAGCACATAATAAGCACATAACGATCCCGACACATATCCCATGGTGACCGGTTCAAAATTGTAGGGCGAGTTTGCGACTTTAGGACGTCTCCCAAGCCTTTGCATTAGCTCCTACAACCTTTACCCCGGGTTCATTTTAATTGACTCCCTATATTCATTAGATTCATTGGTTACAGGTTTCAGGATCGTCGCTCTGATACCATTTGTAACACCCCCATACTCCAAGTGCCTTACCAGGACCACTCAGGTATAAGGATGCCACCATCTCGGTTACCCGAGGCATGATAATCATAAGACAATGAAGAAACATACTTTATTAAATAAGTTTAAGTGATTACATTACAAAACCAATTGTAAGCAAAATACAACTGTTCTCAAACTATAAACCAACTGAAAGGAACTGTCCTAACAAACACAGCGGAAGACTAAGACTCTGATATGTGATGACTCCATCCCCAGCTAGATCCCACGCGTATCCAAGATATACCCGCTAGCAACCGCTCACCACCCCGAATGGATCACCACAGTTTTTAAAACATTTAAACGGGTCAGTACTAATCACACAACTTATATACATCAACAATAAGATAAACAGACAAATTTGAACGAATCACACACACACACACACCACCAACCAATTCCCATCATCTCAATCTCGATTGTCCACTGGACCTACCGCCCGATGGGGGACCGCATGCCGTTCCCACCTAAGCCCCGCTCATCATACGAGCGATAACCCCGTCCCATTAATGTGCACATCCCTTTCGTGGCGGGTTCCACGAAGGGCGAAACTAGGGCGTGAGATCACTCCCGCAAGTGACCCCACTCAACCGAGAACGCATCTCGAGAACCATCAACAAACACAACCACAATCACAATCACAATCACAATCATCATATCAAACAACTAACTACAACACATCACCAATATCCCATTATGGGACTAATGCTGAGTAGGAAATCCTACCTGGAAAGCACAACAAGCAGACGGTATCTACAATTTGTATCAAAACGGCTCCTCTACGAATTCTCCTCCTATCATACAACACATAGATGCTACCATTCAAATACTACTCATAAAAACCCCCAATTCCTAAATTAGGGTTTCATCAATCTTAACAAAACATTATAGAAATTATATTAAAAGCTTACCCTCGACGCAAGGAATCCAACGACACGAACTACGATACGAACCGACCGTCCTCGAACTCAGGAATTGTCAAGAACGCGATTAGGAAGAAGAACTAGTTGCTTTCTCTCTTAAACAGGTTTTAGGTTTTGTAAAAAGTGATTTAAAACAATGACGAATATGTTTAAATACCTTAATCGCGTAATTAACAAAACCCGAGAAAACTCCCCCGTAAAACCGGACACTCGATCGAGTACCCAAGGCACTCGATCGAGTACCCCCCTACTCGATCGAGTGCCCCAGCTACTCGATCGAGTACCCAACAGGTCAGAAACTATTTTATTCCGCAACTTGCCCATACTCGACAGAGTAAGGGCTACTCGATAGAGTACTTAAAGACTTATAAATACGGAGTATTACATTGTTTGCCTATTCCAAGTGTGTCGGTCAATTGTTTACCTTTCTATTTAGAAATGCATTTGATGAGCAATTTGATTTTCAACACTCAATTTGATCCACTATCATCAAATAATTGATCCCCCTCTGTTCACTTAGTATTTGTGTCATAACCAAATATAAACAAATGACCAGGACGGAAGGAGTATCACGTAATTGATAATTTATGAGCCTATAGACGAAAATTAGTACATAATATAGTATTTGGGCCGGAAAAAGAGTTCATAGAAATATATAATATTAGTTATGAATACCCTAACATATGAACACTCGCCGGGTTGCTGCTCAATCACTCTTTAATTGTCTTTTTATCTTTTATCTTATAAGATCCCTTCATTCATTGCCTTCACTATCTCCCCTCTTAACCTTCTCTTTTCATTCTAACCACCTTTATTCTTATATATTTTGAATAAATTTGAAGTTGATTTTCTCCGTTGTTCTCAAGGTTCGTTGTTCTAACTTTTGTGTGAACTCCTTATTAGTTTATTATTTGTTAAATAATTTACTTTTAGCCAAGTCGTAATTGAAAACATATACTTAATTCTCATTTCCCACTTAATTTGAAATTTTGTTTTGCATGTTAATTTGATTTACGCAAAAACTTTAGGTCTTATGTCCTATACCACTCTTAAGGCACAATTATTCAGTATTTGTTCTACTTTGCAAAATTAATAAGATTTGTTGACAAAAATTTTATAAGGTTATACAATATGGATATTTTTCAGGCACCAATATTTTTAATTTTTTTTCCATGAAGATCTCAGTAAATTACTGTGGTTATGATATTGATGATCTTTTTTAGTAATATGTCATTGATATTTTTAGCAATAATTAAAACGTTGTTATACTTTTCTCTTGAAAAAAATTCAGATATTTTGATTATTATTGCTAAATCTAATAAATTCCTTGTAAGAATTATTTTTCACTGTGATTTTTATTATTTCATGCTAATTGTTTTTATTACTTGCGATATAATTTGAAAATTAATGTTTATATAATGATACGAATTTGCATATTGTTCACATTTTATTTGTCCAGTTTGTACCAATATAAAAACGAAGTTAGAGGGGAGGAGGCTGATTATTTGAAGATTTGATCAAGTTTTTGTAATTGTGAGCGTTGAGTTATTTTTTATAAAATTATAGAATTATATATATATATATATATATATATATATATATATATATATATATATATAGAGGCAAGATCCGGTGAGTCCACCTATATATTTGAGTCCATGAGTCCATAACACAATATCACGCACTATACAAAACAATATCACGAATTTTTTTTTTCGAAATTTTTTTTTTCAAATTTTTTTTTTCAGTTTTTTTTTTTCGAATTTTTTTTTTCAAAATTTTTTTTTTCCGAAAAAGTATTTTTTTTTTTTTTTAACTGTGATATTGTTTAGTATAACGTGTGATATTGTATTACAAAATAATATCACGATTTTTTTTTTTTTTCGAAAAAGTTTTTTTTTTTTTTTTTTTTAAAAAAAAAAAATTTAATGTATGCTGTGATATTATTTAGTATAACGTGTGATATTGTATTACAAAACAATATCACGATTTTTTTTTCGAATTTTTTTTTCTAAAACTCTTTTTTTTTTCAGTTGTGATATTGTTTAGTATAACGTGTGAAACTGTAAGCTGTGATATTGTGTAGTATAACGTGTGATATTGTATCATGGACTAACGGACTCAAAAAGATAGGGTGGACTCATGTGATCCTAATTATATATATATATATATATTGTTGGGTTTGTGCCTTGATTCTGTTAACGCAACGTGGTCCCCGATGGGGGTTCGGGGGCAACGCCCCCGAAACTTAAACGGTATCCGTATCTGTTATTGGGCTAGGTCTGTCTTGGGCCTTTATTAGGTCATTCTGTATTAGGTTTAGAGAGTATTATATAAACTCTCTAATCCTCTACCTAGCGATTATGTTTATCATACCGTCTCGAATCATGTAATCGAAAACTCCTCACATATCAATAAAACTCTCTCCCTTCGCCTGTGGACGTAGCTAACACACCGTTAGTGAACCACGTAAATCGTGCGTTTGTCTTTTATTCTTCTTTATTTGTTCTTTCTTGCTTCACATTACAACAAGTGGTATCGAGCCCAAGGTTCGACTTGGGCTAGACACGAGGATGCATCAACAGGCCTAAGACTTGAAGGTGGCGTACACTATAAGGCATGGAACTCCTAGCTCGGGGTGAGTCCTTGAGCAGGCCCGGTCCAGGGTCTTCTCAGTGCTGAATTTGAGATGAAAGATTTGGGTGCAGCAAGAAAAATTCTGGGAATGGAGATCTACAGGGATAGGAGCAAGAAGAAGCTTTTCTTATCTCAGAAAGGCTATATTCAGAAGGTGCTAGCAAGGTTTGGCATGTCTACTGCTAAATCCATAGATACTCCTAGTGCATCGAATGCACATCTGTCTGTTGCTTTCTCACCCAAGTCGGTGAAGAAAGGAGTACATGTCCCGAGTTCCGTACTCTAGTGCAAGTGGGTAGTTTAATGTATGCTATGGTCCTGCACTAGACCCGATTTAGCACATGATCGATCGGTGTGGTGAGCCGGTTTATGGGTGATCCAGGTAAAGAGCATTGGCAAGTTGTGAAGAGAATTTTTCGGTACCTTAAGGGTACATCTGATGTTGGTCTCATTTATGGAGGTGATAGAGAGTGCCTTGTGTCGTGGTACTCGGATTCGATTATGCATGGGAGATGTTGATGACAGACGATCAATGATCGGTTATGTTTTCACTCTTGGTGGTTCGGTCGTGGGTTGGAAGGCTACATTGCGGCCTACGATTACTTTGTCTACTCCGAAGGCAGTAGTATATGGCGTTGACCGCAGCGACTAAAGAGGGAAAGCTGGTTAAAAGGATTGGTCGGTGATTTGGGTCTACATCAGGAGCAAGCTATTGTATTCTGTGACAGTCTTAGTGCAATATGCTTGGCTAAAGATCAAGTCCATCATGAGAGGACTAAGCATATAGATGTGAGATATCACTTTCTGAGAAATGAGAAGAGGATTAAGGTGAACAAAGTGGGTACTGCTGATAACCCAGCCGACATGTTCACTAAGCTGCTCCGCATAGCAAGTTCCAACATTGTTTGGACTTGCTAAATATCTCTAGCGATCTGTAATTGCCCTCTTGGGGGCAATATCCGAGGGGGAAGGGAGAAGAGCTTTCGGTACATCTGGCATTTATGGGAATGCATCTGGTACATCTGTCTGTTTGTGAGAGAATTCAAGTCAAGGTGGAGATTTGTTGGGTTTGTGCCTTGATTCTGTTAACGCAACGTGGTCCCCGATGGGGGTTCGGGGGCAACGCCCCCGAAACTTAAACGGTATCCGTATCTGTTATTGGGTTAGGTCTGTCTTGGGCCTTTATTAGGTCATTCTGTATTAGGTTTAGAGAGTATTATATAAACTCTCTAATCCTCTACCTAGCGATTATGCTTATCATACCGTCTCGAATCAGTAATCAAAACTCCTCACATATTAATAAAACTCTCTCCCTTCTGCCCTGTGGACGTAGCTAACACACCGTTAGTGAACCACGTAAATCTGTGCGTTTGTCTTTTATTGTTCTTTATTTGTTCTTTCTTGCTTCTGTTACAACAAGTGGTATCAGAGCCCAAGGTTCGACTTGGGCTAGACACGAGGATGCATCAACAGGCCCAAGACTTGAAGGTGGCGTACACTATAAGGCATAGAACTCCTAGCTCGGGGTGAGTCCTTGAGCAGGCCCGGTCCAGGGTTAAATGGATGAAAGGCGTTATAGGTCTTGCGGGACAAAAGACCATTTGTGTACTAGAACTGTTGATCAGGTGGACCCTTATCAGATTGGGTGTCACAGGTCTGGTGGGTCCTTTTCAGGTTGGATGCCAGAGACCGTTTGTGTTCTAGGACTTCTGGAGTGGCGGACCCGGTCCAGGGTATATTGGATGCAGAAGGTGTTCGATATGCATGTGTAGCAAATCCTCAAGAAGGGCACATGGACGGCTCGTGGTAGCATGGTGTGTCGGCTAAGGGGAGGTTATCAAGACTTGTGATGTTTCGGGTGTCTAGAAGTTGGGGCTGTAGAGTGGGAGAGTCCTCCATGGAGGTCAAGGTCCGAGTCAAGATGATGGTCCTTGGTTTGAGGGGAGGATTGTTAGGGTGCAAACCCTTGTCCCACATCGGTAGAATAAAGATGGAAGATCATCTTTATAGGTGTCCAGAAAATATAATAGTACGAGGCCTTTTGGGAAGGAGCCCAAAAGTAAATCCGTGAGGGCTTGGCCCAAAGCGGACAATATCGTACTATTATGGATTGTGGACACAGATGCAGCAGAGGCCCAACACGGGATATTCACGCTTCCGCACAACATATATATATATATATAGGATCCGGTGAGTCCAACTATATTTTTGAGTCCCATGAGTCCACTTATGTATCACACGTTGTACACAAGAATATCACTTGTTAATTTTTGAACCAAACAATAACAAGGACTATCAATTGCTAAATGCTATGAAGACTATAATTCAGACCTGGCTAGTTTTGGAGTCACTATGGCAGAATCAATTAAAGATTGCTTGGGAAGGACCTAAGCCCATATGATGAAGATATATACTTCGTATGAAGTATTAAAATTGAGCTCATAATGTAAAATACACACCAAAATAAGAGCAGTCCGACTGCAATTCGATTGGAGGTAGTTTCATTATACAAAAAGTGTTCTATGATTAGTAGCGTACAAATAACGACATTTGGTTGTAACTTGTAAATAATAGCATTTCAAAGACACATGTGACCTTCCGGCGCTCTTAATGACATCAAAACCTGACTGATTTTTAAACAAAGAAGATCAACAACCCTAACTAGCTATCCGCACATTTCGCTCCAAAGCTATTTCAGTCATATGTCAGCCGCTAATGCTCCTCCTCAATCCCTCCTTGAACGTCTCAAGGATTACGGTCAAGAAGATGCTTTTGCTTTTTGGAATGATATTTCTCTTAATGAACGTCAACACCTCATCCACGACATCCAGTTCAATACTCATTATATTACAATTCTATACAATGCAATTACTACCTTTCTTATTTTTTTAATGATTTCTTGTTTGTTGCAGACCTTGGATCTCTTTCGGATTGATCGGATCATCCGATGTTACATGCTCAATTCGTCCCACTTATTTGTTTACCTTTTACGCTCTTGTCCTTATATTTTAATGAAAGGTAAACAAATGTTTGAGACGGGAGAGTACTAGGATAGAAATAAACAATTTGACCGGAACGGATGGAACTGTGTAATTCATGATTTAATTTGTGTTGATAGATGTGAATTGGTGATCATCAATGGAGTATTTAAATTACATTTTGAAAGGCGGTGATCGTCAATGGACCAGATGGTGAAAAGCGGAGTGAAAGGCGGAGTTAGGTTCAGTGGTGTGATATTGTATAGTATAACCCGTGATATTGTTTAGTACAACCAGTGGTATTGTTTATTATAAGGTGTGATATTGTTTTGTATAACTTGTGATACTCTTTTACTGGACTCATAGACTCATATACAATATTACAGGTTATACTAAACAATATCACAACTTAGACTTTAAAAAAAAATCATAAAAATAAAATAAAATTTATTCATAAAAAAAAAATAGTCATAAAAAAATCGTGATATTTTTGTGTAATGCGTGTGATACATAAGTGGACTCACGGGACTAAAAAAGATAGAGTGAATTCATGTGATCCTAATTTATATATATATATATATATATATATGTATATATATATATATATATATATATATATATATATATATATATATATATATATATATATATACATAGAGATTGAATCATGTGAGGCACCCTTCTTAGGGTGAGGCTACGGACACCTTCTAAACCATTAGATCTAAAAATTATAGACTCACCAGATGATGTCACGTGTCCCCTATATAATTCTAATTAATTAACGCACCAAGTTCATTTACTCAACCCCGCACAGAAACAAGACCAACAATTCATTTCCTTCGTCCAACTTCTCTCTCTACAATTCATCGTCAACTGAGCTCCATTTTCAGCTCCAAGTTCGCCATTATCAGTGAGCTTTTCAACCGCCATTATCTGAGCTTTCCGACCGCCATTGTCATCCTGAAATTAGGTAATTTCGATCAACTAATCTTCATTTCGATTCATCCTGCTTTCATCCGTATCCATCACACTAATTTTCGATCGACTTATTTAATTTGCTAAATTAAACCTCAACTAGTTTAATTACTCATTTTTTGTGTTTCCTTTTACCGTTATCATCATCTTCGTCGTTGTAATTCTTTGTGGTATAGCTTTGCTTTAGTTAGGGGTTAGGGTTTTCTTGATTATTATTTGTTGGTTTCATTGTTTACCACATGTTTGATCATGTTCAATTATCGTATGTATTAAGCTTTTAATTGATGGTGATAAATTAATGATATGGATTACGTGCTTTTGAGTTGAGCAATTGTTGTGTGAGTTTTTATTGAGTCGCCCTTTGCAGCTTAGAGTGTTTGGCAAACACGGTTTTTTCACCGGTGTAAACCACATGGTTCAATACAGGTAAAAGTCGGATAAAAAGCTGTAAATTCCTCATTGAGTTTTGACAGCGTCTTGAACCTGGACCTATGGGTAAGCCAGATCAACTACCCACTGGCAAACAAATTGTGAATTGTGATAAACTCGGTTGCTGCTTGAGATATTACTGTAGTACTTACCTTTCGAGACAGTTTTGTATTTTTGTTGAAATTTGCGTGTTGCCGATTTTGCAGATTGAAGCTGTGGCTTTTTATTGCTTATGTTGTTGCCTTTGTGTCTCTTGCGGCGTCAGTTGGACTGCTTATACAAGATGCTCTCCTGATTTCTCCTTTGGACTGCTTATACATGATTAATAGATTTACTTCATTTGATCCTTTGTTTTTGAAAATTCATTTTTATCTATTTCAGCATTTGATTTTTATGTGTTCACTTTCGTTTGTTGAATGAATTTTCGTTATTGACTGATCTCTTGCTTTGGCTTTTTATATTAGTCGACACAACTTTGTGATTCACAAAATCATGTCCTAAATACACAAAATAAAGACCTAGCTTCACAAAATTGGGTCCTAGATTCACAAAATTAAGTCCAGCATTCACAAGATAATCCCCAAGTCACAAAATCAAGTCCAAGATTTGAGAATGTTGTGATCATTTTCCCAAACTTTTTAGCTACACTTCTTATGCAAAGGATTGGCGTTGATGCATAAATTTTGACAGGACAAAGGCTGGAAAAGAACTTGACACCACTATTTGAGAATGTTGTGATAGAGCCGTGTTTGCTACATGGAGACTTATGGAGTGGAAATATAATCTATGATAAGAATGGGAAGCATGTTATTCTTGATCCAGCATGCTATTGTAAGCTCAGTTTGTTTCCACATATCCTTTTTATTTGAGGTATTATATGACATCAATGATAGTTGTTTGGCGTATCTCGATCTTACTTGAGTGCACCCATTTAATTAACAAAAGAATGAGCTTGCGTCACCCTTTGGTACTGCCCACTGGGAGGGTAATAATGAGTTGTTGGCCTAAAAAAAAAATCATGGACTTATTAATTGCTATGGATGTTATAAACCTTTCTAGGGCGATTGGTGTTTGTACATAAACCATATTATTGGAAAATAACTCAGCTGGACAACTCAACTCAGAACTGTCCGGATTTATGAACCAGACATATGTGGTGTGTAGCAGAAACCAGTGTGACTAGTGCCTTCTTTAAGATGGACCTGATCGGACTAGACACCGGCCTGCTTGATACCTGCTTTAGTTGTTGATGGCTTTGGAGTTTGTTGGACCATTTGAAGGCCCCTTACTGTCAAACAGGAATAGATGAGAGGATTTTAAGGCACTAACTATTGAATATTTTTGTCCTGCAGATGGACACAATGAAGCAGAATTCGGAATGTTGTGGTGTGCTGGTTTTGGACTTTCATTTTACAATTCCTATTTTGAGGTACTCCATATAAATTGTCTCCTTCATCCTTCAACGAATCAACATAATAGTCAATTGATTATAGCAAGAGCTTGAGTTTGGACGTAATTTTAACTACAAAAAATTCTGGTTGATACGGTTACGAGTCTTTCAGAGTCATGTTTGCCGTTTGTATGACGACTATGTTCACTCTAATTCTCCAAACTCGAAACCTATGTTACTTCATCTTGGTTGCGTGTCGCACATCAAGAAGACACTACTTCATGATATGGCGCTCAAATTTTAGGCCGAAAACATAATCTTATTTTGTGAAAGATTTGGTCCCGGGTTCACAAAATTAGGTTCAGGATTCACAAGATTAGCTCCAAGATTCATAAGATTAGGTCCAAGATTCACAAAATGTTTCATGTGTTTGTTATTTGTTGATGCACAATTTACTGTTTGTACTTATCATCTATTAGCTCAAAAGGTAGAGCATTGTGCTATTGCGCAAGGTGTGAGTTCGAGTCCCACATAGATGAAAAAATATAAGAACAAGAGCAAAATAGGTGATTTCAACCAATTATGACCAAGTTTCACAATATTACCTTCTAATTTCACAAAACAAGCCGTAGGATTCACAAAACAAGGTCTAGGCTTCACAAAATAAGAACAAGAGCAAAATAGATAATTTCAACCATTTATGACCACGTTTCACAATATTGTCTTTTAGTTTCACAATATAAGCTCTAAGATTCACAAAACAAGGTCTAGGCTTCACAAAATAAGAACAAGAGCAAAATAGATAATTTCAATCATTTATGACCACGTTTCACAATTTTACCTTTTAGTTTCACAATATAAGCTCTAAGATTCACTAAACAAGGTCTAAGATTCACAAAACAGGCTCTAGAATTCACAAAATAAGAAAAAGAGCAAAATAGGTGATTTTAACCAATTTATGACCAAGTTTTACAATATTACCTTCTAATTTCACAAAACAAGGTCTAAGATTCACAAAACAGGCTCTAGGATTCACAACATAAGAACAAGAGCAAAATAGGTGATTTCAACCAATTTATGACCAAGTTTCACAATATTACCTTCTAATTTCACAAAACAAAGTCTAAGATTCACAAAACAGGCTCTAGGATTCACAACATAAGAACAAGAGCAAAATAGGTGATTTCAACCAATTTATGACCAAGTTTCACAATATTACCTTCTAATTTCACAAAACTAGGTCTAAGATTCACAAAACAGGTTCTAGGATTCACAAAATAAGAACAAGAGCAAAATAGGTGATTTCAACCAATTTATGACCAAATTTCACAATATTACCTTCTAATTCACAAAACAAGCCGTAGGATTCACAAAATAAGGTCTAGACTTCACAAAATAAGAATAAGAGCAAAATAAATAATTTCAACCATTTATGACCACGTTTCACAATATTACCTTTTAGTTTCACAATATAAGCTCTAAGATTCACAAAATAAGGTCTAAAATTCACAAAACAGGTTCTAGGATTCACAAAATAAGAACAAGAGCAAAATAGGTGATTTCAACCAATTTATGACCAAGTTTCACAATATTACCTTCTAATTTCACAAAACCAGCCGTAAGATTCACAAAATAAGGTCTAGGCTTCACAAAATAAGAACAAGAGCAAAATAGATAATTTCAATCATTTATGACCACGTTTCACAATATTACCTTTTAGTTTCACAATATAAGCTCTAAGATTCACAAAACAAGGTCTAAAATTCAAAAAACAGGCTCTACGATTCACAAAATAAGAACAAGAGCAAAATAGGTGATTTCAACCAATTTATGACCAAGTTTCACAATATTACCTTCTAATTTCACAAAACAAGGTCTAAGATTCACAAAAAAGGCTCTAGGATTCACAACATAAGAACAAGAGCAAAATAGGTGATTTCAACCAAGTTATGATCAAGTTTCACAATATTACCTTCTAATTTCACAAAACAAGTCGTAGGATTCACAAAACAAGGTCTAGGCTTCACAAAATAAGAACAAGAGCAAAATAGATGGTGGGTTTGGTACTTTGCAATTTTGCATTAGTTGATCTTAACGGCTATTAGCTCAAATGGGAGAGCAATGTGCAAATCTTGCACAAAGGTACGAGTTCGAATCTCATATAGCCTAGTTAATTTAAGAATCTAGTGTATTAAACTTAAATACAATAACATTGAGGATGAGTTAGCCAAATCCGTACTCAGATGTGCAAAATTGAGGATGAGTAAAAGAAGCTCAAACTTAGATGTGCACAAACGGCGTGCATAAGCCAAAACGTCGTGCAGAGCCACTAAAGGAGCAAAGGATTACAATTTTGAGTCCTTTGTAAAGTCAATGTTAGAATTGGGTGCAATTGGACATGACAGAAAAGTCCAAAACCCAAAAGTCCACTAGAGAAATACCAATTAGGCTTTGAAGTAACAGTAGCAGTCAATAACCAACATGGGAATCGAACCCACACCTTGTGCATTGCACAACGCTCTGCCATTTGAGCTAATTGGTTTTGAAATAATTAAATCATTCCACTAGTTTTCATCATGTGAGTTGTTCCCTATATCTGCTCCCCCTGCTATTAGAGGAACGTCTGAAGAAATTGATTCTCGAGGTTATTATTATTATTATTATTATTATTATTATTATTATTATTATTATTATTATTATTATTATTATTATTATTATTATTACACCATTCCTATATATCCACGTACTCTTAATTAGGACTTACTTATTACCGTGCATATATATATAGTTAATAAAAGATAACTTGTTTTTATCAGGCTTGAGAAAGATATTCGATTTGACTACTTTTGGACCAGGTGCACCAAACTTATCTCAGTAAGCCATCATCATCATCATCATCATCATCATCATCATCATAAACTTTACTTTATTCCAACATATATACTCCGTATGTATTTCATTAAGAAAGAAACGAGTTGAGTTTGGTTTGGGATGCAGGTGACTCTGTTTGCAGTTCACTGTGCGGGATACTTCTACTATCTAATAGCAGACAAGTACCCAAATCCAAGGAAAACTTGGATTGGTGCAGAATATCCAAATTTCAAACAGCAGAGTGTATGGAAGAGATATATTGCATCAATGTACTGGTCAATTGTGACTCTAACAACAACTGGCTACGGCGACTTGCATGCACAAAACACCTTAGAGATGCTCTTTGATATTGTCTACATGTTATTCAACTTAGGCCTCACTTCTTATCTCATTGGCAACATGACTAACCTTGTTGTTCACTGGACTAGCCGCACCAGAACCTTTGTAAGTCACTTCAACGTACTCCCTATCTTCAAAAAAAATAATGATTACATCCACAACTCAACATGACTAACCTTGCTTGTTTTGCGGAGGATCTTTGTGAGGGCTTGTCTTGAATTCATTTGCTAGAAATCGGCTCCCACCAAGAATACAGGATCAAATGCTTTCACATATATGTCTCAAATTCAAAACCGAAGGGATGAAACAACAAGAGACACTGAATGAACTTCCAAGAGCTATCAGATCTAACATTGCACAATATCTTTTCCTTCCCACTCTCCAAAAAGTCCTACTCTTTAATGGTGTTTCTCACAACTTTCTGTTTCAAATGGTAACCGACTTTCTAGCTTTTTAAGTTTCCAAACAAATCTCTGCTTGTTTACATCAAGTTTTCTTCTACACAGGTTTCTGAAATAGAAGTCCACAAATAACTGCTTGCTTCATAATTTCGTCAAAATTCCTAATTTCGTCAATTGACTTACTTATTTCAGACGGGAATCAATGATTCATATAGCAAAAATGAAGACAGTAATTTATAATACTATAACAAACCACAAAATCAAACTAATTCGAGAGAAAAATCAAACGATTATCAGCGAGTTATCAACAATTAGCAGCAAATTGCTTATTCCAGGCGGAAATCAACTAAAAACCTGGAATTTAACCTGGAAATTAATCAAAAAATTATGAAATTACCTGGAAATTAATCAAAATCTTCTTCGAAAATTGCTGAAATCGCGTTGCTGTATGTCGTTCTGATGAAATCTACGAACAACTTTGCCGGAGATCGCTGCAATTGATGTTGCTGATTCGATTTTTTGGAAGCGAGATTTTGAAAATCGAACGTTGTGTGTTATATTTTTTAGAGAGAGAGTAAAGTATTTGTGCTCTTAATTGTCTATTTTAGATAGAGAAAATATTTGGGCCAAATGAAAAGTTAAGAATGACCCCAAATATCCAGCCCAATGAACATTGATAATCAGTCCATGGTAATCAGTCCGCCCAAGTTTAAGGAATTTGGTGAGACCGGCCGCCTCACCATAATGAGGTGCCTCACCGGATCCGGCCTCTATATACATATATATATATATAGAGAGAGAGAGAGAGAGAGAGAGAGAGAGTTGGGTTCTTGTGAGTCTAGTTTCTTAGGGTGAGTTTGTACAAGATTATACTAATATCAATGGTTCAGATTTAATCCCTCCCGTCATATATAACTGCCTTTACCCACCTTTTTCGTCACTTACTTTCTCGGTCCTCAAGATCAAATTATTTATCTGTCCGTTCTCTCTTTACTGTTACTCCACTATTAGAGCATATACATTAAAGAGTATGTCCTCTTCCTCTTATTTCTTCTATTTCTTTCTATTTTTTTGACACCTCATTTCCCATTATTTTCATCCTCTTTTTAACATTTTCTCTATTTTTTTCCCACATCAAAGAGGATCCTTTTATTCATCCTCTCTCAAATTTTTTATGACCAAAAAATAAAAAAGAAACATATTACATGACACATGGTAGATGAGGGATGGTAGTGGACGAAAGTAGAGGTTTTCCTCTACAAAAATAGAGGAAGTCTTCCTCTTCCTCTTCAAAGAGGATGTTAAGAGTATATACCCACATTGAAGAGGCCATCCTAGAATACTAAGAGGATGATCCATCCTCTTCAATGTGGATGCTCTTATTCTATCTTCTTTTACCTTTCGTTCGGATCCAATTACGTCGAGCGTCATCAATGGCTTCAATTATTACTCTATATTAAAATTAATTGGTGAGTCTGAATCCAACGTCAATCAATTGATTGTTCAATTTGTTTAATGATTTGAATTAGCGTTGTGTTGATGTTATTTGATTACTGTTAGATCGTGCTCGATTTAATATCAAGTCAAGTATTTGATGCTTCATAATTTTCATAAGTGTAAGATCGTTGATTTTTATATTTGCTTGATGATTTAAATTTGCCTTATGTTGGATGTTTATTAATTAGTGTTAGATCCTTGTTTATTTGACATGTTCTCGAGTACTTGCGCTTTCTTTGGAGATTAATGCGTAGGTTTCAGATTTGTTGTGCTGACATGTATGAACAATTTAATTAATTATGTCAGTGTATTATGTATTTTCTGTTGAAATATCAAGTCTAATATGTTAAGAGTATTACATTAGACGATTTCGAATCGAACTGTGTTATTAACTCTATAGCGATTGATTTTTCCCCTTATTTTAAAGATGATTAGTCTGCTTATGAAGCAACTATAGATGAGGAATAAAGTATGATCTTTATCAGGCTTTGACGTCTCCTTAACGAGAAATAATGATAAGCATAAATAACTGTTTGTTGTAATCTATTTGATATGATGTACTCCCTTTGTCTTGGTCATAGATATGAACGAAGAGCAGTTGATGTGCGGCTCAAAAGGCATGAAATATCTCCAGTAACAAAGCATAAGTTACTGAATTTCAATCTCACTCCAAACATGGCCTTCTCTTAATCTCATAAGAGTGAAAAACTTCAGGCCTTCTTTTTTATATTTCGCACATGATGATTCCATATGGATAATTTACTTATTAGGTTTTGTGTATTTGGGTGCGTAGGACTTCCGATGAAAATCTGTCTACAAATCGCTTTACAATACTCCTCTCTGCTATGGTATCTACACATGCGGTCTGGTTTTTGAGAATGATGGTGCGAGATTGGAGCTAGTGGTGGCATTAGCTATTCAGAGCTCAATTTTCGAGCTACAACTTGTGAGCACGGAGCAGATGATGCTAGTGCGGAGACGCAATTGCAGGTGGGCGGAGGAGTGGGTTGCAGCGAGGTAAGGCAGGTGTATGGCCACGATTGTGGCTCAAAAGGAGTTCGTCGAAGACGAAGAGGCAATTCTAAAGAGTTTGTTGATTTTTTGTTTGTCTAAGACTTATAAAATGTCGAACAAGTCTTGAATAGATTGAAATGAAATATTCAGCTTAATTTTACATGAACAAGTCTTGAATAAATCAATTTTGTACCTTCTTTTTGTACTTGTATTTTATTTATTGATTGAAATGTTATGGCTTGAAACGTGATTGTTGTTGGAATTTTTTGATGGAAGAAACTGAGTATTCTAGTCATTTTCTGCCATCTAAGCAGGCAGCCGCCTATACCTATAGAATGTTATATACCTGGAAATGGAACAAGTCTTGAATCATTCCTTTACTTACGAGATGCTACATTTGCATATGAACAAGGGAAAATATATACCCATTGCAGATATAGGAGTAACACAAGAGTTATTGTAATGTTACTCTAGTGTTATTGTAGTATTATTCTAGTGTTAATGTAGTGTTACTCAACTGTTAAGTTTCTCACTATGTTAGTCTAGTGTTATTATAGTGTTATTGTGGTGTTACTGTAGTGTTATTATTGTCGGATTAGTTTTATCATTTTCATTTTACATTGTTATTCTAATATTACTCTTATATTACTCTTATTAAGTTACTCTTATGTTACGCTTATGTTATTCTAATTTTACTCTTATGTTACTCTTATGTTACTCTTATGTTAGGTGTAAAAAGAGAACAATCTCAGATTAATATCGTCTTGGGGGAAAACAAAAACTGTTATTGTAGTGTTATTAATCTATTATGGTGTTATTATAGTGTTATTCTGGTGTTACTCTTGTGTTATATATTGTGGTTTTATTTTGGTATTATTGTAATGTTATTGCAGTGTTACTCTGGTGTTATTGTAATGTTATTGTGGTGTTACTCTTAATGTTATTTTGAGAGTAACAATGAAATATAAGGGGCAATATAGTCACTAACAAGCTGGAAAAAGATGGCTTGACCTATTAATAACACATTACTTTAAGCCCAAATTGTTGATTACACCCTAATATATTACAAAACTTGAAAATTACCCCCTAATAACTTTTTTTTTTAAAACTTACCCCCTAATATGTCTTTTTTTCTTCAATATCAACACCAGAACTAGATTCCGGTCACAAACTCTGGTTAACTTGTTCTATTTTGTTCAAAAGAGATGTTACTTGACTATTATACCCTTCTATTATGTATCCCAATTCACTCTTTACCATCCATCCTTTTTCTTTTCTATTTCTCTGTTATTCTTCTTCTCTCTCTCCCTTCTCATCCTTCTATATTAAGTTTACCCAACAATGTCTTCCCCTTCTGATTGCTTGTACAACAATAAATTTGAAAGACCCAAATTAGGCTATTGTGGTAAAGAAGTGAAGCGGCTAACCTCTTGGACGAACAAGGACCCTGGAAGAATAAATTGAAGATGAACGGTGAAAGCCTTGGTGATGAATAGTGAAAGTGTCGGGTAAAAACAATGGTTAAATTAGGATTAAGTTTGAATAGGGACCGGATATAAGGCAAGGGCATATCGAACCAAAAAACCCTTCTCTTACCGGAAAAAACTAAAAGTGTTGATATTGAAGAAAAAAAGACATATTAGGGGGTAAGTTTTAAAAAAAAGTTATTAGGGGGTAATTTTCAAGTTTTGTAACATATTAGGGTGTAATCAACAATTTGGGCTTACTTTAACGATATTTGACTCATATTCGAACTCTCATTACTTTCAGTGCGTAGCTTCTTCGATTCTTCATCTCCTTACTTTTTTTCTCCTAATGCTTTCCTTGATTGTCCAACCACCCAACTACTCTAGCTAGCATTTCATACAATCAGTTGGATAGTTGCAATCGCTGTTTATATATTTTCGACGAATACCGATGGATCAACAAACAAGGTGAACAACGTACATCACCAACTAAACTTAGTCAATGTCAAGTTTATTCTATCAGCAAAGTAGTTGCACCATTTAAATCTGAGAAGAAAGCTTACCATTTATGAAATCAGTAATATCTAACCCTTAATGAAACTTAAGACTTAAAAGTACTCACATTTAAACACTTAAGAACAAACATTTAAAAGGAATGTTCAAAGCAATAAAAGGACCTTGTTAGTGTTGTGTGGAAGCGTGAATATCTCGTGTTGGGCCTCTGCTGCATCTATGTCCACAATCCATAATAGTACGATATTTGTCCGCTTTGAAATTTAGCCTCACGGATTTACTTTCTTGGCTCCTTCCCAAAAAGAAATTTCATACTATTATATTTTGTAGATACTTATAAAGATGATCTTCCATCTTTATTCTACCGATGTGGAACATGGGTTTGCGCCCTAACATTCCTCCCCTCAAACCAAGGACCATCATCTTTAACCTCCCCGTAAACGACACACCATGTGTCTCACGGAGCTCGTGCTACACTTGCGTATCAAACTCCTCTGCATCCAATATACCCTGGACTGGGTCCGAATCCACTGCCTCAGCGCGTCACACCGGACCACCTTTGGACTTACCATGGATCGCTTTTTTGCGGCCATTAAGCCACATACTATTATATTTTGTAGATACTTATAAAGATGATCTTCCATTTTATTCTACCGATGTGGGACATGGGTTTGCGCCCTAACAGTTAGCTATATGAAACTCCAAAAAACATAAAATCAACGAAACTTCAAACCAGGGAAATACAATTGCAATTACCAAACATACATGCAAATAGTGGCGAATACACAGGAATATTACAGTCCAAACATAATTGAAAGGGGAACAAAATAACAAGAAAATCCGATCAATAGCAAACAACATGAATAAAGATACGAGCAATTGAATCACCCAGGCAGCAACCCAGATACTACGAATACGAATTAGAAATAGTATTTGAATTAATTTTGTGCTAATTTAGAGATTTAGAAGAACGATTGTTTGATTCGATGCCCAACTTGAATCAAGTTTGTTATAACTGGAATTCATATTGATTGAATTAGAATTAGATAACTATTAAATGAGAATGTTGTTGTTTAGAAATTGAAATGTACCTGTAGAGACCGATGATCGCAATTTGTTGAGAGAGAGATGGAAGACAGAGAGTTTAATGGCTTTGTTGCTTTGAGGTGTATTGTTGAATTTTTTGGCAAATTGGTGTTTATAATTAAAATGATTAGGGAGTTGCACTTGGTTTGAAACTATTTAAATTTATGGTGTCCACGTCATCAGTTTCATTTTTTTTCCATTTTTTGGCAAAGCCGCTAAGTTTCTTAGCGGCTTTGTCTCTTTGTCATTTTTTAGATAATAAATGTCATGTTTTAAGAAATGAAAAATAGAGAAATAGGG
Organism: Silene latifolia; assembly: GCF_048544455.1. NCBI lineage: Eukaryota > Viridiplantae > Streptophyta > Magnoliopsida > Caryophyllales > Caryophyllaceae > Silene > Silene latifolia. Next base: position 355,946,459 of record NC_133538.1, read on the forward strand.
AAGCCGCTAACTTTCTTAGCGGCTTTGGTGGTTATTCATTTCTAGAATAGGTTGTCATCAGTGTTAGAAGGTGACGGTTTTTAAAAAAAAAAATGAATAGTAAAGCCGCTAGGTTTCTTAGCGGCTTTACTATTCACTTTTTTTTTTTCAAAAAAAAAAATTAAAATAAAAATAAAATAGTAAGCCGCTAAGAAACTTAGCGGCTTACCATAAAAACTGGGAAAAAAAAAATAAAAACTGGTGACGTGGACACCATAAGTCAAAAAAGTTTCAAACCAACCCCAACCTCCCTAATTATTTTGCTAATAAACACCAATTTGCCAAAAAATTCTGTATTGTTCGTGTTTTTTTATGAGTTGTGTTCCTACACGTTTGATCTCAGTCGTTGGTTTTCTTTGATCCAATGGTTTAGATTTGTGAGTACAAACTCACCATAAGAACCAAACTCACAAGATCCTATATATATATATATATATATATATATATATATATATATATATATATATATATATATATATATATATATATATATATATATATATATATATATATATATAGAGAGAGAGAGAGAGAGAGAGAGAGAGAGAGGTGGGATCCGGTGAGAACGACTATTCGGTGAGAACGGTGAGAACGAACACTAATCATGGGATTAAAATTATATCCACGGTCCAAAATCCAAACCCAACTTCGCACAAACACATTAATAAAGCCCACCCAATTATTACTAACAACAGTACCCAAAATCCATGTTGCACATTCCAATCCATTACTGTCTTGTTCAAATCATCAGATGGCATGTTAATGCTGCGAGGCTCAGGAGCATTAATACCCTTGTGCCTCCGCCAAGTCACCTGGACAAATCAGGCTGCCCATGTCCTCCACGAAAGAGAGTAGCACTTGAGCTTCTCCCTCACCTGTTTGCTGTCGGTTTTGAAATGCGCAGTTACAAATTTCAAGTCTGCAGCTCCAATAGAGAATGCTTCCACTTCAGAGATAGCCCGGACTGTCCACAATGAAGGTGGGAAGACAGCACTTGACTGAGGCTCGAGTGCCCATTTCAGGAGCTCTTCTCCGCAAATATCCAATATTGGCATATTCTCAAATCCCAGATTACAATTCTCCCTGCTCCGATTTTAAGCTATCATTTTAGCACAATTGTTAACATTTGGTTTCTTCGTCCAACCATCATTAGATCCACCATTGTCGGTTCTAATCGAAATCAGTGTATCTGATTTATAATTTGATGTATCTGAAACAAATTTTGATGTACCTTATAACTAATTGTGTGTATCTATGTCAAGATACATCAAAATAGTGGCTAGATACATCAAATTTTATTGTACATACATAAAAAATTAGTGTCGATTAGTTGTCGTCGACGACTTGTCTGCCACTCGTGTGAACGGCTGTGGTGTCGCGTGCTTGGAGAATACTCACGACAGGGATGGTCATCAGAGAGATACGACGACTGAGAAAGCAGGGGCTGCACCATGCTCCACCGAGAACGTCGTCAGTCTAGTTTCGATTGCCGGAGGTCGGGGTTAATTGATTTCGACTATTAAAAGAACATGCACCAGCGAGTTGTTGTGTCGGCGTGGTGTGTCGATAGAAATCCGGCGAGCATGATAGCCGGAGTAAAGATGGAGAAGAGAAAGAGAATGGAGGCAGCAGTTGTGTCGCAAAAGAAACTCCGCCTGATGGTGATAAAGGTCGCCGACATCTGAGAGTGGTTGTTGTCGCCGGCGTCTGGTCGTGGTTGTCGCCGGCGTCCGGTCGTAGCTGATCAGAATGTGTGATAGTGGTGGTGGATGGGGTTAAGGAAGATTAAGTTGGGGGCGGGGTATTACTGTTATTATTTCTTAACAGTTGGTGTCTGTTAATTATAATGGATGTAATGTGTGTCATTTAGGCGCGCGTGAATTATAAGGGCGTTCTCACCGTTCTCACCGAGTGTTCGTTCTCACCGGATCCTAAATCTATATATATATATATATATCATAAGATAATGTTGCAAAATTTAAAATCAGATTTGTCTTCTATCTTCGTTTTTGTTTTGTTTTAAGTGATATATAAACTGGATCTTTCAAATTATGTTATGAAGTGTTAGTTATTGTTTATGTTTAAAGTCTAATTATTTTATTTGAGTTTAAACTTGATTCCAATTAATGTCTTCAATTAATCAATCAATCAATCAATATCTATCTATATTATTAAAGGAAGCTTTTTTCGAGCGATTATAGAGACTCCAACTCTTTTGAACAACATGAAGCAAAAGATAATATATGTAATTTCGCATACAAAAGATAAAATAAAATAATATACTAATAAACATATTCAAATAAAACTAAAAGATAGAGTTTATGTTCCTAAAAACGAAAAGATAGATTTTATGAGCAATAATAAAAATAATAATAGCCATCTATTTCTTTATAGAAGTCTAATATAACTGAAATATCTCTCATAAACAGTCTTATTATACGTGTACCTTGATACTATATATACATTTTAATTCCTTGCTCGACCATTCATTCAACCACCTATTGTTTTTACGTATGTTTTTTTTTTCTTCTTTTTGCAGCATAGTTTACATACTTTTTTTTTACCTCATTGTTGTATCTCCCTTTCCGTCTCATCTCTTATATCCTTACTTATGTAAGAGGATATTGTAAGCGTTGTCAAGATATTTACCAAATTTGTACTTAATGTTTTTTTTTCCTTATTACAGGTCTTTGAGATCGACAATTATTCTCGCTCAACAATTAAAGTATATGCACTCAATACAAGGAAATTGTAGTTTATGACGCTCAAGAACCACAAATTTTTATTTAGCGTCTAATGTTGTAGTCTAATATGCTGGTTTTATTATTACAGTAATTCTATTGTGGCTTTCGTATGTCCATATAATCACACTCACGCCTCATAAGTCATATGTATATAGTTTATATATTGGTCAGTTGGTCTAATGGTATGTATTTTAGATCGTGTTTCAACATCTAATACAATAAAGAGATCAAATTGCAAGGGCAATGGCATCAACGTTTTTTATTCGAAGGCCCCTAGGACAATAACTTACTCATTATAGAGTGGTTTAGTTGCTTAGTCGATTATGGATCATTCCACATTATTCCGTATGTGGTAGTCTTTAACTATATGACAATAAACTAACATACAGGCAAGTATGCGAGCTAAATTCTATCGTAATGTAATTGTTCAATTCAATGCTATACAAACGAAGTACGAAGTATTCTCTAATCTCTATGGTGATTTGGTGGAGCACATTGATACTTTGGCACTCAAGAAACGCGCAGAAAATATCTTATTTTTGTATATTATGCTCTACTTAATTATGAAAAACAACTAATATAGTGTAAATCCGTAATAATGGTAGAAATACTTGAGCAAGAATGAGACACCTTAGTATTAGTTAAGTTGAAGGTTGGGTGCAAAACGAATTGTACCAGATATAAACAAATTCTGATGGACTTATTAAGTGTTGGGGTTTTAATCGGGATTAAAGTGTCCTGATTTTAAACACTCATAGTAATTAGTAATAACAATATTTTGATATTATAAGTAATATTGACGGTTGTTTTTAGGTCTCTTACTTTGTCTCTAACATTATGAAGTTGAGTTTGTTTAGTAATATAACTTGTGCCATTTATCTACTTTATAGTAGACCCTTAAATGTACGTACATAGGGCGTAATGAATTTGTATGTTAGGAGGCAAAATACGTTGAAAAATTAAAGTTACAATAATTAGATTTTGTTGTAGAGATAGAATCCTAATAACAACAATTGTAACATACCTTCTACGTCTTTCTCTTACTTTTTTTTGAACAAAGAAGAAAAGTAATCGTAACAAATAATTTACTTCCTTGAATTTAATTAAGGTAAGCAATAAGTTTAATTTAATTTTAATAGATGAAAACATATTGCGCTACGAGTAAGAGGTTTCTATTTTAAGATTATAACTTGAACGTTACTATCGTTCTATAAATTCAACCTCCAAGTTTTAGGTTAACTTATGTCATCCCATTTAATCACTTGCGACAAGAGTTAAATTTGAATTAGGGGCAAAAATTTAGTAGTTAATGAGTGGTCTTTTAAACTTAAAGTCACTCAAAGTTTAATTCAGATTTTATAAGTTCAATTATAAGTTCAGTTGAGAAAGTTGAGCTCTTATAAGTAAAATTCAAAAACGTTAGACTTCTATAAGTTTAGTTCATCTCCAATTAGTCCAGGTTAGAAAAATTGAGCTCAATTCATAGCTATTTTTCTATAAGCTTAGCTCATATATATAATTAAGTTTAGTTAAGCTCCTATAAGTTTAGTTTCGAAAAGTTAAGCACATATACGTTCATTTAAGCTTCTATATGATATTACAAGTGGCCCGTGCATCGCACGGGCATTAAATCTAGTATATAACTAAAGAAGGCTTTTTTTTTTCTAATAATACTATTAGCATTAGAATTAGGAGATAATTAATTATTTACAATTTTTCTATTATAATTAGGAATATAATTTTCCTAGTAGAAATGAGAATTAATTAATTATTTTACAATTTTATTATTAGAAACAGGAAATAAATTAATTATCTACAATTTATTAATATTAAAAAATTATTCATTAGTATTTGTTCACTTTTTATTAAATTAGAAGGCCAAAAAACATTTGATATATTTATAATATCCAATTTTATAACAACTTCCGATTAAAAAAATGAGGTATTATGAGGCTAAAAGGCCCTAGGCCGAACTGGGTTGTGACAAATGTGCATGCATAATACGTACTACATGGAATTTACTCATGTAAAGAGTAAAATGAACGCTGAAATATGCCCTTACGTCTTTTGTTATTACTAATGTCATATTTAATTATACATAATACGAAATTTATTTTTCAAATATCATATGTATTTCTCCTACTAATTTTAAAGTTATTTTCCTCACAATAAACTTCAACTTCTATTGATAATTTTTTATTATATTATCTACATTCATTTGTCATTATATAAAAGTATATTAATCAAAATTTAAATAAGATATTCACAAATTATTGATAAGTAAAAAGTTTGATATCTATTTTTCAAGGAGTATTAAAAGATAAAGAAAGTTGCTGCTAATTTGCGAATCAAAATATCATATTATGATAAATGAGTAAATGTTTTGAAAAAATTTATTGTGCGATTGTTTTACAATTTAAAGTAAAAATGGTACCACGAGTAATAAAATAGATTTGAATGAGGCTTGAAGGTAAATTAGATACACTTATTATAGAAATATGTATAAGGTTAAGATTCAAATTATTAGATACATTAAAAAAAGTCATGAAAAACACATAAAAGGGTAAGAGTAGTATTTCCCTAACATAGTGAAGACCGTTTCTCTCAAACTTTTCTTCTGACAAATTTACATGCATAAAAAACAGTATTATTCAATTATATGGAGCAAACTAAATATTGTTGATGCTATATTTTTTTTTGTATAAATTGAGCATATCATCAGTATAATTTAGGGAGAGATACAAATTGGGGAAGAGTGAGACATATTTGTCATGCATAATACAATGCTTTAACCACCTTTACGCAAAAATATAAAAATATATGAAATAATTTAAACCTAAAAGACGGTCACGTACTTGCCAACTCTTCTATAGTTCTCTACCGCATTAATATTCTCATAAAGTTTATGACATTTATTTCATATTAATAAAAAAAATAATTATACAGCTTCGTACAATGTGTGATTTATAACTTTTAGCTAACTTATTTGAACTTGATTAAATTTATATATTTTAAGTGAACAATATTAATTATAAATATGATAAAGATAAAGTTTGATCTTTAATTTCCTCAGAGATAAAAAAACTCAATTTTTATTCTCATATAATATACTCCGTACTAATTAAAGGTCATAATGTAAAACAGGAAATTACACCACAATCTACTATTTCAGTATGTCGATGATCAACACTCAAAACAACACATTTGTTATTTAAATAGTGCAAAAACTCTCAAAATGCTAAAAGAAATGTTCAATCTGTCGTTATAAAACAAAACCTAAGTTTCTGCATTTTTTTTGTCATGTTCGACTTAATCTTTACGGGATGTAAAAATGATGAAGTTCAGAATGTAGCTGTTAGGTTTCTGTTAATTAGATGGACTTTTCAAGAGAGAGATGAAAGCTTGGCATTTTAGACCGTTTTATGTGTTAACCGAAGGAATTAAGTAGTGGGCTAAAGGTTGTTTCGAGTGGGAATGAGATTCATTGCGACGAGTTGATTGATTAAATTTTTTCCTTACTAGATCTAGAAAGGGGATAATAATTATAAGATAATAAAATTTGAAGAAAAAAGGACAATAAAAATGAGATGGAGGTAGTAAGATTTATTTATGCAAAATGAAATAAATAACAAAATTTTTGTATATATATATAATATTCAAACTTATTCATTTTACAAATATAGTACATAAACACTTTGTTTGAGTATCTAAATGGAGGTAGGGGAGGGGACGAGAAAACGACTAGGAAGGGAAAAGGAGAGAGATAAGAGGGAAGATTGCTTCTTATACTTTTCTTTGTTGAAGGAGAAATTAATTGTCTTCGATAAGGGAGACGACGATCTATATTTTTATGGAGGTGAATGTGATTTATGACTTCTTAGATGTAAAACGTGGCAGAAAGGTAGTGATAGTGGTAGTGGATTGAAGGTTGTTTCAAGTAGTAAGAACTAATCACAGTGGCTGATGTTTTATTTTGCGGGTAAATTAGTGGGGTGGAGGGATGGTGCATTTGTGGAGAGTGATGAGTTTAACGAGGATATTGATAATAAATAAGGTTATTTATCAGCAAAATATCGCTTGCATTAACATATAGGTAACATGAATAATAACAAGAAACCTAAAAAGATCATACTGATAAACTTAATCTTGACCCCATCAATCCAAATTAAAGTAAAATCTTAATTCTAACAACATTGTCTAGAGCAAGGGTTAGTTTCCATTGGATTGTGGATTTTTTCTAGAAGTAGGGATTTAGTTTTTCACTTGGTTGGATAAATTTGAGAGAAGTTTCGAAGACAGGGATCGATCTTTCAAGGGATGAGATCAGATTGTTTTAGATCATGTGTGTGAATAGGGAAGAAAAATAGGGGTCTGCGTGAAGGCTTTTGTTTCAAATGAGAAGATGGGGGCAAGACTATTGTTATAGGGGAGTGTCATAAGCAGCCCCAGCCATGTAGTATTGCGTTGGAATTTGGTTCACATTCAAAGGTACGCCTATAGTTTGACCGGGAGATATAACATTTAACTACATGTAAATGTTTTTACGTAACTAACATTTGACCCAATAATGATTAAATTATGGTTGTTATTCTAAAGAAGGAGATTTGTTGTATCATTAAGTTGATTATGCAAAGTAGATATTATTGTTTTCCTTGACCAAGTGAAAAACAAACAAGTATTAATGAACAAAATCTAAAAACTCTCAGTCCCAAGTATCATATATATAAACTTCATATTGGTTTTATTTTCCTAAAAAAATATTGTCGAGAGAAAGGGTTAGTTTCTATTGGATAATGGATTTTTCTAGAAGTAGGAGTTTAGTTTTTCACTTGATTGGATAAATATGAGATAAGTTTCAGAAACAATGATCGATCTTTTAAGGGATGAGATTGTTTTAGATTATGTGTGTGAATAGAGAAGAAAAATAGGGGTCTGCGTGAAATATTTTGTTTCAAATGAGAAGATGGGGGCCAAGACTATTGCTATAGAGTGTGGGGTCATAACCAGCCCTAGGCATGTAGTATTGCGTCGGAATTTGGTTCACATTCAAACGTACTTCTATAGTTTGACCGGGAGATATAACAATCTAACTACCTCTAATTGTCTTTACATAATTACAATTTGATCCAGCAATGATTAAATTATGGCTGTTATTCGAAAGAAGGAGATTTGTTGCATCATTGAGTTGATTATGCAGAGTAGATATTATTGTTGTTCTTGACCAATTGAAAAACAAACAGGTATTAATGAACAAATTTGAAAACTATCAGTCCAAGTATCATATATATAAACTTTATATTGGTTTTATTTTCCTAAAAAAAAAAATTTATTAATCAAACACTCTTTTATTCTTATGTCAATATTATGTTAACGGAAATTATTTGTTGGTCATGCGGCATACATAAAATCTGAGACATGAACGATGTACTATATGTCTATATTCCATTTTATTGTGAAAATTATCACATATTATTTTAATATCCGTGCAACGCACGGGCAAGAAAACTAGTTAATTAGCAAGAGAAAGTGGTAGATAAGAGAGTAATTAATTAACAGGAAAGAGTGGTGGGCCAATTTATTTTTCCACTCCCTTAAATTCAGCCACCAATTAGAATGCAGGAAAATATTATGTAGATAGAATATCAAAGATGAATGTTTGGAAGTGGAAGATAAGTACATTATGAGATTGAATGGGAATCAAGTTGAGCTATAGCATATCAAAGTAGAATTTCTTTGTGGTTAAGCATCGGGTGGGGTAGATTTTCAAAAGAGTGAGGCTAATTATGGATGAGTTAGTTCCGTGTAAGGCGGTTATACACTACTATAGTTTAAAACGAATCCAATCATAATTCTATTGATGGGTAAAAGTGGTTAGTAAAAGACCCCGTTTTTCAATAAATTTGTGTAAAACCACTTTACAAAAGTATTTATGATTGCGGATGGATTGGTGGTTGTTTCAAGGACAGGGGTAGAAGGATCGTGGTGGTAGCCGGTAAGGGTAGAGGAGGGGGTTCAGCCACATGACAGATTGTTGTCAAGTGGGCAGTGTTGTGGTGATTGGTAGGGGTTGTAGTCATGGGCTAGGTGGTAGGCTTGTTGTTGGGTAACTAGGAGTCTAGAAGGTACAATAAGATGTGTTTGGATCCTCTCCAGTTGTTAATATAACTGGAGGGTTCAGTTCTTAATCTAATCAATTGACACCTGGAGGGAAGGCCAAATAAAGGGCTAAGATGATTTTATTAGTAAATGTGTGCATTTGTGGCCATTTGTCTCTAGTACCTCCATCTTTCCCATCCTTACAATTAGTAAAACCCCATCAATATTCAACCATCATCATCACTATCATACAACACCCACGAACGCCGCCATGATCCATTTGCACCACCAAACTGACCTAATCTCATGCCCAAACAAACAGTCCAAAAATACCAACACACCATGCCACCCCCACAAACACCCACCCCCTGAGATCCACGCGAAATTCACTGGACCGTCATCTCTATCGGACCGTCGTCCTCCACTAGTTGAAGATGATCCTTTAAAGAAAAAATGAAAACAAGCAACATGCAAACAAACATGTATGGTGGTGGAAAAGTAACAGTTGAGGCATGAAAGTCATGGAGTAAAAATGGTGGTTTGATAATCTCCGGCAAAAAAAGTAGGGTCTTCGCCGGTATAAAAATTGCCGGCAAAAGTAATAAGATATGAAGGCGCGTTCGGGGACGTAAATCAGTGGAATTTGTAGGCAGTATGACTATTAGACGAACAATGAACAGATAACTTACAGAACTTGAAGAGAAAGATGTCGTGGCATGATAGAATCACTGCCCTAAAGTTGAATTTGCCCCGCTCGATACACACGGCCTCTTAGCAACCAACTTCCCAGGGTTACACGACTTCCGAGTCTAAGGTGTACGACAAAGACTCAGATTGAGAATTACTAACAGAACGTTGCCAAAATCAGCTATGAAAGAAACATGTTAGAGAAGGAATAGATTTGAGACAGGTAGATGAGAGAATGTGTTGTGTGTTTTGGAATGACAAAATAGGTAGTATTTATAGGTACATAAGGAATAATTTTAAAGACCTATTAAATATCGTCTTGTAAATTATATTTTGGAAGACCGCACAATTAGCATGGAGAAGACAACACTCAGTTTAGAAGACTGAGTAATCCGTATGGGAAAACCGCAATAGTCAGCATAGAAGATTGAACTATCAGACTTGGAAATTGTGCAAAACCACATAGAATTCCAATACATCCAACAATCCCAACGATTGTTCTACCAATGTGGGATAATAAGAACTTCTTTTGAAGCAACACTTCCAACAATCCCCCACATGATTCAAAAGAAGAAGAAGAGATATAGCTAATTAAGGCAACAGAACACAAGTCTTAAGATGACAATGTTCCTGAGGAATTGAATTGTCACCCAGTGCATACAATTACCTGCTACAGCCGTATCGAGTTGCTCTCGGCATTGGACTCTCCACGGTGGTTTGTAACGGATAACTGCGCACAAACCTGCATTCGAATCTGTGTTCGTCCTCGCGAAATGTCATAAAAGGTGCCCCTCACATGCCTGGGATCTCGTGAATGCTCTAGAGGTCCTAAAGCCTAAGAACCTCATAGGGGGTAGGGCATTTCCCCCACATTCACATAGGTAAGTCCATCAGGTTTGACTGTCACAAACCATCTTTCAACAAGGACTATGGACTTATTAAGAGCTTAGCTCAACCTTCCTCACATGACAGAAATAGCTCAGTATATAGAAAGAATACTACATCACTTTTATTAAAATAGGAATGGTAGTAGTATTATAACATGAGATCCTCGTGACTTCGTTTGACCCATTGAACTTGGTAAACCCAAGTGGGGGAGCCCCGTCACGATTCACTCCCAGTAGGCTTTAAATCCATTCCTCGTGGTGCCACCTACACCAACATCTACCATGGCCATTGGTAGGAGGATCTCAATATCCTCTTCACAATTTATGTACGTACTATCATGATATCACATTGTGTAAGGGATCTCAATATCCACTTACAATTCACAACCTCTGTGAACCCATTATCCGATCAGATTATTCATTACTCTTGATAATCTGCCAAAAACCTGATTCGTCAGATTATGATGCATGACAATTAATGGAGTCAAAATATTCCCACAAAGGAATACAACCACTTAGCCATTGAACTTTTTATCCTGCAAATTCTTCACAATATATTTATACTCCATTACATATTCAACAATGCAATTATGCATCTATAACTTGCATGATATAGCATTATGAGAGACACCGTTTTCCAAAGTCAAATAGATATCATAATTATTCGACGTTCAATTAAATTGCAAACTCATTCCCAAAGATACAATTGTTTTTTCAAGGATTAGCTTACAAAAACCATGGTGTCCATCACCTATAACAACAATATAAGTGATGGGGCATATTCTGCACCGCTGACCAAGTCAACACATTGAGCTTATTCAAGGGTATTCACAGCAAAGTCAACGACTTAGACAGTCTTGCCGATGGAGCCCATCGGCTGTCCTGGTCTCGGCGACAACTAGCCGGTAGGGACGCAAATCCGCGTACTCATATCCAAGACCCTCGGCGAGCCTCGCCACAGTCCATCGGCCGAGGGTATAACGATCTTTTCACCGATAGCCACTTGGCCACTACGTGACAAAAGGTAAAAGCCTATAAATACTCCTCAACCTTCATTGAGGAAAGGATCCACAAATTGACCTAATAACCACTATTCATCCGGTAATATCTTCCTTATCTCTCTACAATACACTCTTAGCTTGAGTTACAACAACCTCTCTCTAAGTTCACCGACTTGAGCGTCGGAGTGAGTACGCTCGGCCAAAGCCGAGCCCTCGGTTTGTTCATCGTTTGGGAGACCGCAAGGAGGATTCAAGCAAGGACATCATTCTACTAGCTACGAGTGGTAACAAAACACGCTCTAGAGAACGAAACCAGGAACAATTGGCGCGTACGTGGGGACGCACACTAGAAGCTAGTCACGTTCATTCCCAAACAACAAAAACAAAAACACAAAAACCCACCCAAAAAGCTAAGATGTCGAAACAACAAGTAGTCGTGACCGACGAAACCGAGCTACACCAAGATGATACATTTCACCATTCTGGAGTAGTGCAACCCTCCACCAGCGGAGTAGTCCAACCGGAATTCGGAATGCCGATAACATCGGACACGCCGCCGCCCGCCAACCAGGTCACCATCATGGGACAGGTGGTTGACGTAAGCGAAATCGAAGACGCTCCTGGACCTGGTGGGAGTACACCGGCTCACATGGGCACGCCGACACGAGCGGCGGAAGCCGTCCCGGGAGGCCGGGGCCGTAACGTGACTCCAAAAAACTTGAACGGAGCACGGGAGAAGCGGACCCTACCAAGACGCCGGAGGAGCCCAAAGTGGTCGTGGTAAACGTAAGTCCTTCTCATACTCGGGAGAGGACATCGCCGCCGCAACACCGACGAGGCACACCCCGGGGGAACTAAATGGCCCGACTCGGGAGAGCGGGAGAAGAAGCCGAGCCGGGAGAAGAAGTCCTTCCGCTACGAGGAGAGAAGCGGACTAGGAACGCGAGGAGTCGGTCGCCGCGTGTCATCCGACACGTGGTCAAACAGACCCCTCGGTGATTATATCCTAGGCACCGCCGCACCAACCAAGTCAAGTTGCGGCGTTCACATACAAAGGAGACACCCCGACCCGACCGACCACGCCGAGGCTTTCGAGTCTTACATGTCGGTATGGGAGCGACTGATGAGGTGCGGTGCCGAGTCTTCCCAACGACTCGCATGGGATGGCTCAAAAGCGGTACAAGGGGCTTCCCGACGGTTCGGTATCTTTGTTTCGCCGACCTAAAGGACGCCTTCTTAGCCAAGTACTCTTGCAACAAAAGGACGGTCGTGGAGACGTCGGACCTCCCGACTATCAGCGAGGAGGAGGGCGAGTCTCTACGAAGCTATATGAAGAGGTTCGACGGCAAGGTCCAGCAGATTCGAGAAATCAACCCCGAACTTGCGGCTTTCGACCGATGAAGGGCCTCCCAAAGGAAACTTAAAAGACGAGCTCATCAAGCACGGGGTTTGGGCACGGACGCCGCCGGGAAGATGACCGATCAGGCCATCAAGGTAGAAGATTACCACAAGACTGGGTAGGCCCCGGCGACGCCGAGCCCTCGAGAGGAAAAGCCGCCGGGATGATAGCCGGATGAGAGACGCCGCGTCAACGATAGGTCACGGTCCGACAAGTCCGCCAGAAACGAGAACTCGGCGGGCGCGGGGAGTTCGGCACCTCACTACCGAAAGCGAGACGATGATCACACCCCCCTGGTTGTATCCGCCGCGAAGTCTTCGCCCGAGCAAAAGCGAAGGTCGAAGTGGGAAAGGCCCCTAAGCCGAGGGGCGACGGAGACACAAGCCAATATTGCGAGTACCACGGCTACACCGGCCACTTAACAAACGATTGCCGACATCTGAAAAATGCCATTGAGGAAGCGATCCGGAAGGAAGCCTAGGCAAATATATTAGGAGGTCGAAGAGCGATGCGGCGGATCAAATAAAAAACCCGTCTTAGAACAGAAAGGAGTAATTAATGTCGTCATCGGGGGCAACGGGCGGCGAGTCCACTCGTGGATACAAACGGCACTGAATGAGCTATATCAAGCCATCAACTTTGTGCCCAACTTAGTAACCCCCGCTTCCAACGTCCCCGATATGACGATCGGGAAGAAGGACTACGAAGGAGTCGTCGCACCTCACGACGATCCATCGACGGTCCACCTGGACATAGCCAACCACTTGGTGAAGAGGTGCCTAATTGACACGGGCGCTTACACAAATATTATGTACGGAGAATGCTTTCTTAGCCTCGGTGCGAAGGTTGAGGACTTGACCCCGCACCAGCCCGTTGTACGGCTTCTGCGGGGCCGGCATGGTACCCACAGGGTCAATCAGTGCGAGTAACGTTCGGAGAGCGAGGTGCGGCCAAAGAGCGTTATGTCGGAATTCGTGGTCATTGACGGATCATCCGCCTACAACGTCCTCATAGGCCGAGACACCCTGAGTGAGGTAGACGCGGTGATGTCCATCGGGCTCGACATTGATGTATGTCTCGGACCGGGGGAAGCGCATAAGCTCGTCTCGAAGAACGAGACCGATGAGGTGGTCAATATCCAAGTATCCGCGGAGGGTGCAACCCTGCAATCCTTTAAAGCGGCGAAGAAATCGAGAAAAGGGGAAGAGCCCATCCTTACGACGGGGGTGGCAAACACACGGATACCACCGTCGGCATGGTAGAGGGAGCGGAGACCGAGGAGGTAGAGATTGACCCGGGCCGCACCGTGACTATCGGTGTCGACTTGGAGCCAAAGTTCAGAGCCGCTCTCCTAGATCTGCTGAAGGAAAACAAAGACGTCTTCGCCTACTCGGCGGCCGAGATGCCGGGCGTGAGCGGGAGGTAATCATTCACAAGTTAAACGTACTCCCCACCGCTCGCCCTGTCAAGCAAAGGATGAGAAACTCCTCGGCCGAGAAAGATGACGCCATCAAAGCCGAGGTAGATAAATTACTAGCAAGCGAGGCTTTATTATGCCTTGTACTTATCTGAGTGGTTAGCCAACGTCGTAATGGTGAAGAAATCATCGGGGGCATGGAGAATGTGCGTAGATTTTACCAACCTTAATAAAGCATGCCCCAAGGATTGTTACCCTTTGCCTCGGATAGATAGCTTAATCGACGCCACGGCGGAGCTACACCATGCCGAGCCTGAGACGCCTTCTCGGGATATCACCGGTATTCATGGATGAGGAGGACATGCCTAAATGCGCATTCATCACCGCGAACGGCACATACATGTACAAAATGATGCCGTTTGGTTTGAAAAACGCCGGTGCAACGTACACGATGGTGGACAAAGTATTCCAAAGTCAAAAAGGGCGAAACATTGAGGCTTACGTCGACGACGCTATCGTGAAAAGCAAGTCCGACAGCGAGCACCTGGCCGATTTACGGGAAACGTTTTGTTCGCTAAGGAAATACAAGATGAAGCTCAACCCAATGAAGTGCAACTTCGGTGTCCGGGCAGGTAAATTCCTCGGTGTACTCGTCGGTGCGGAGGCATTGATGCTAATCCGATTAAAGTCCAAGCAATCCTAAATCTGCCGGAACCAAGGAATCGAAAAGAGGTTATGATGTTGACCGGGAGAATGGCGGCTCTCGCCCGTTTCATCTCTCGGTCAGCCGACAAAAGTACTCCATTCTTCAAAGTCTTTGAAAGGGAATAAAGACTTGGTGGGGGAGGAACAAAGCACGGCTTTCAAGCGGCTAAAAGCTCATCTTCGGACTCTCCCAACTCGTCCGGGCCGATCTTTGGGGAGACGCTATACCTTTACATAAAGCGATTACCTCGGCCACGGTCGGTCGTGATCATCGGGGAAGAAGACAAACAAAGCAACACCCAATCTACTTTGTCGGCCATACACTCACGCCCGCCGAGAGAAATTACCCGCTAATTGAAAAAGCGACTTTCGCCGTCATCATCGTCCGCAAGGAAGTTAAAACCCTACTTCGACGCTCATCCCGTGACGGTCCTAACCGACCAGCCTTTGGAAAAAGCTTTGGAGAAATTCGAACAATCCGGTAGGCTTATCAAATGGGCGGTAGAGCTCTGGCCGGCATTGAGTACAAACCAAGGCCTTCGATAAAGGGGCAAGCACTTGCAGATTTCCTGGCCGAATGCACATATCAAGAAGAGCCAAACCCGGGTGTATGGGAGGTTTACACCGACGGCTCCTCCACGACGAACAGCTCGGGAGCCGGCATCCTTATCATCGGCCCAAACGGGGACGAGTTTGAGTACGCTTTGAAATTTACCTTCTCGGCGTCCAACAACGAGTCCGAATACGAAGCGGTGATAACCGGAGTCGAGATGGCAGAGCGCCGGAGCGGAACACATTGTGTTGAAGACAGACTCACTTTTGGTTACTAACCAAATCAGAGGAGAGTTTGAGGCTCGGGATGACGGGATGGTGAGATACTTGGAAAGGGTAAAAACCGACATAGCAAAATTGAAATCTTTCCAAATCCAATGTGTCCCAGTCCGAGAACAACCGAGCCGACGCTCTCTCAAAGCTTGCCACTCGCCCCGTCAAAAACGTCACCAACCGTGCTTGTAGACATCGGGAATGCAAAGAGCATCACCGAGACCATCGGCATGGTAGGGGACGTGGAAACCGAGACGACGTGGATGACTCCGATAATGAAATACAAACTCACAAGTGAGTTCTGGGATAACCGCAATCTCTCGGCTAAGCTCAAAAGGATCTCCGCGGGTACTTGGTATTCGAAGGGGAAGCGTACGGAAGGTCCGTAATAAGACCACTCTTGAAATGTGTCGGCCCGACCGACGCAGAGCTAATATTGACAGAGATTCACGAGGGCATATGCGGACACCACATGGGGGCAAGAACACTAGCCCACAAAGCTCTCCGAGCCGGCTACTTATGGCCCACCATGCTTCAAGACTCCAGAACAAAGACCAAGAAGTGCACGAGCGTCGGATGCATGCCCGGTGATACATGCTCCTTCCCGAGACCTACAACCGGTGCTTAGCCCCCTCCCTTTCGCACAGTGGGGGATGGATATGCTAGGGCCGTTTCCAACGGCCTCCGGAGGAAGGAAGTTCCTGATCGTCGCCGTTGATTACTTCACCAAATGGGTTGAAGCTGTAGCAGTACCGGCAAAGACCACAGCGGCCGTCAGAAAGGTAATCTGGGAAAATGT
The DNA here is from genome assembly GCF_048544455.1 of Silene latifolia. Taxonomy (NCBI): domain Eukaryota; kingdom Viridiplantae; phylum Streptophyta; class Magnoliopsida; order Caryophyllales; family Caryophyllaceae; genus Silene; species Silene latifolia. The sequence goes on from NC_133538.1 coordinate 355,963,058, forward strand.
TATAACCCGTTTTGGATTGCCCCAAGTCATGGTATTTGACCACGGCCGAGAATTTTGGAGTGACACGATAATGAAGCGGTTAGAAGAGCTTGGCATCAAGTATGCGTATTCCTCCGTCTGCCACCCACGAGCAACGGACAAAGGGCGGGCGACCAATAAGACAATCCTCAGCGGTTTGAAGAAGACAGTGGAAGACCTTAAAGGAAGATGGGCCGATGAGTTACCGGCGTCTGTGGTCCCTACGGACCACCGAGAAAGAAGCAACGGGGTACACTCCCTTCCATTTAGTCTACGGATCCGGCGAGTCCTACCAATTGAAGCGACGGTGCCGACATTCAGAACGACTACCTTTAATCCAGTCGAAAATGAGGAAGGCCTTAAAGCCTCCCTGGATCTGGTCGAAGAAAGCCGAGATACGGCACGCCTCAACTTGGCAGTATACCAAAACCGGATGAGAAGAGCCTACAACCGAAGAGTCCACAAGAGGGACTTAAAAGTAGGAGATCTAGTCCTAAGAAAGTCGGCCGCCACCAACAAAGGAAATATTCACGGTAAACTAACGCCAATCGGGCGGGTCCCTATAAGGTGATTGAAGAAATGAGACCGGGTACATACAGGGTGACGGACATGGAGGGTGTGCCTTTGATGAGCCATTGGAACACCGACAACTTAAGAAAGTACTTTGTATAGCGGCGGAGGTGTCCAAACCCAATGTGGACACCCCAACGCGTGATCTTAAATGAAGAAACAACCAAGTTTTCCATCCAAGTGCCTGTCCTCCATAATCGCCACCCAAAAAGAAGAATTGCTACCGAGCCATAACCCCGTTACCTTGGCAATTGGCCGAGAGCGACGGGGACACAATGACCAGACGCTAGAAGAATTGCTACCGAGCCATAACCCCGTTACCTTGGCAATTGGCCGAGAGCGACGGGGACACAATGACCGGTACGCTAGAAGAATTGCTACCGAGCCATAACCCCGTTACCTTGGCAATTGGCCGAGAGCGACGGGGACACAATGACCGGTACGCTAGAAGAATTGCTACCGAGCCATAACCCCGTTACCTTGGCAATTGGCCGAGAGCGACGGGGACACAATGACCGTTACGCTAGAAGAATTGCTACCGAGCCATAACCCCGTTACCTTGGCAATTGGCCGAGAGCGACGGGGACACAATGACCGGAACGCTAGAAGAATTGCTATCGAGCCGTAACCCCGTTACCTTGGCAATTGGCCGAGAGCGACGGGGACACAATGACCGGGACGCTAGAAGAATTGCTACCGAGCCATAACCCCGTTACCTTGGCAATTGGCCGAGAGCGACGGGGACACAATGACCGTTACGCTAGAAGAATTGCTACCGAGCCATAACCCCGTTACCTTGGCAATTGGCCGAGAGCGACGGGGACACAATGACCGTTACGCTAGAAGAATTGCTACCGAGCCATAACCCCGTTACCTTGGCAATTGGCCGAGAGCGACGGGGACACAATGACCGCAGACGCTAGAAGAATTGCTACCGAGCCATAACCCGTTACCTTGGCAATTGGCCGAGAGCGACGGGGACACAATGACCGGTACGCTAGAAGAATTGCTACCGAGCCATAACCCCGTTACCTTGGCAATTGGCCGAGAGCGACGGGGACACAATGACCGGTACGCTAGAAGAATTGCTATCGAGCCGGAACCCCCGTTACCTCCGCAACTTGCCGAGAGCGACGGGGACGCACCGGTCAGTACACCAAAGACGTTACGCAGTTGAGATATACATTCGAACTGCCTCGGCCATACCAAAGGTAAAAACGAAGGCACTCAATTAATAACGCAAAAAGGACAAACAAAGATGGTTGATCAATGCCTCGGCCAAGCCAAAGGCCAAAAGGATAAACTTTGTTAAAAGAGTTGTAAGAAGAATACAGACGACGGCCGTCCCCATAGGGGTAAGCCTAAACACAACCTACCAAGAAAGTTTTTACAAACAAGGGAAAAGAAAAGCAAAAGGTTACAAGCATGTCAATTGAAGCGCCAAAAGATGGCAGGGAGGAAAGGCTCAATAGTTGGCCCCCGAACAGCTAAGGCTATCCGAGATGCCGGGTGAGTCTGGTGACGACCGCCCGTCTCCCTATGCCTGTTGCTCCCCTCCATCAGAGGCAGCAGCATCTGCGGTGGCCGGCTCAAGAGAAGGCTCGACATTTTCAGGCACCTTTTGCCTCTCAGCCTCCTTCTCGGCCTCCTTTGCATCATAGGCCGCCTTGGCCAACGCTATCTGAGCTGCTTTCGCCGCCTCCGCCTTCTCGGCGGCCATTGCTCCCGCAGCCTTCGGCTATCTCGTCCGAGAGCTGGTCATATTTATCCCACGGGAAAGTGCGTCGGGGTCGAGCCTTCGATTGCCTCCTTAGCCGCCTCCTCGGCTGGTCCCGGAATTGAACGCACATTTTAGGGAGGAGATCATCTTGAAGCATGTCAACATCCTTCTCTTTTTGAGCAAGGATAGCCTGTGTGTTTCGAGCACCTCGCCGCTTCGGAACCGATCCTCCCACTCGTCCCTCTTGGCAACCACGGCGTCGTAGGCACCCTTATACCTCTCCAGTTCCTCCATCATCTTGGCCGTGGCGCCATCAGCCTCCTCAACCTTGGCCCTCTCGGCCTTCGGCGCTTCTCGGCCTCCTCCGCACGCTTCTCGGCAACACGAAGATCCGCTTAGCCTTACCGGCTTCCCCTCTCGCGGCGAGAGATCAAGCTTGAGCTTTGCAATCAGTGGCCCAGATTGGGCCACGGCCTTTTCCTGCTCCATGATGAGGGAGGCGGCTAGACGGCTCCATTTCCCCAACCTCTTATATATTCTCTCACCCTCCGCCACGAGCTCGGTAGGAGTAGCCTTCTGGGGTGAGGAGTCAACGGTGACATTCTTGTCACCCGCCTTCTCAATCGTCTTTTTTTCAAAGTGCTTCCCCGCTTGCCGTTCGGTGAGAACGAACGCTGCCGATGATGTATCTACAAAAAATTTACACGGGGCATCCATGTCACCGTGCATTGGCACATCGAAAGTCTGTCATCAGGAACGCCCAACGAACCGGCTAAATCCGAACCACAAGTTAGATCCGTACCAGTTTGGACCCTCTTTTTTGGAGGGCTGGTAGAGGCAGGCTTCTCTCCGGCACCGGTAGAAGCAGACGGTGGGTCTTTCCTCTTTCTCGGAGAAGGAACCTTAGCAGCGGTCACCTCCTCCTCAGTAATGTTGATCACCTCCACATGATCCTTTTGGACCACCGGGGGCGAAGAGGGAGTTGGCGTTGAAACCGCCGCCGACTTGGACGCCGCCTTCTTCGATCTTTTCGGCACGCCCACAAGAACCCGTGCATGGGCCGTCTCCTGATCCAATCCCCTAGTCTGCTTTTCCATGATTTCGTTGGGGGATAGCCTGCGATCTTTCGAATCGGCCGTAGGGGCGCTTGATTGACAACCTTCCCGTCCTTGTCAAGCCCTAGCCTCTTCAAGTCCTTCTCAGACAGATCCCGCCCAAACCGATCTGCAAGAAATCAAACAAGAGTTACATAAAGGAAGTAAAACAACGCTCTGAAAAAGAAACATAACAAGCAAAGGTGGGCCTCACACCGACCCCACTCACCCCAGCTGAGGGCCGGTATGAGGCCGACGCGGCATAGCAGCTCATCCTGGATAATAATCTGAGTCGGGGGCAGCCATCCCTCCTTAGCATCAAACAGCTGCATCGCCCGCCTCTCATCCGCAGTAAGGGGGACAAACGAAGCGTCCATCTTAACCTTGCTACCCCGGGTGATGTGTTTCTCATACTCGTCCCGGGTCTCACACCGTAAGTGAACGGGGCTCTGGAAAGACCGAGGCAATGGGTAGTCATCCGGCACCTGGACGTACACCCATCGCCCTTGCCAGTCTTTGCAAGAAGTGAGTTTGTTCACAGAGACGTAGCCCGGCTCCGCCTGTACGCTGTACCACCCCACCTTGCCGGATTTTGACGGCCGAAGACTATGGAGGCGGCGAAACAAGTCAACTGATGGGACCTCCCCCCTAAAAAGACAGATCCACACAAAGCTGACTATCGTCCTCATGGCCAGCGGATGCAGTTGGGCCACGGCGACATTCATAGCCTTGATAATGGCCATGACGTGCTCATTCAAAGGAAACCGGAGCCCATACTCCAGATGCCTAATATACACGCCAATATGACCGGGGAGGGGCGAGACCGCGACCCTCCTCGGGGATAACAATCTTATACCCCTCACCGAAGGAGAAATGATCTCCGAAAAGAGTCTCTCCGGAATCGCCTTGCGAATTTATTTGTAAATGCACGGTCGAGGCGATCGTGCGAGCCTCACCATGATCCGGATTAATCGTCCTTCCACCATCAACGGGAGCCCCCTCATCATCGTCATCATCCTCATCCTCCAACTCCTCCGGGAGGGGCGGACCAACAGCGGGAGAGGGAGACCTAGGGCCCCCAAACCTTAACGGGACGGCTTCTAATATCTCCTCCTCGTCAAAGCGCGACGGGGAACCCCGCCTTGAAGTACTAGCCCCGGCATCAACAGAGGACATATTCGCAAATTACTAACGAAATAAAAGAAAATTTGTTTGATTACCTTGAAGAAATACACTCGCCGGATCGAAGACCGAAGATTGAAAGAATAGAAAGCCCTTGAAAGTTTAAAGAGAGGAAGATTTTGGGAGAATTTTTGAAAATTTGAGGAAATGAAAGTAATGGCCAAAATCACGGAGTACTTACCCTATTTATAGGGAAAAGCCCATGAAGAAGGACCAATCAGGGCACAGCCCATGAAGCGTCAACCAATCGGAAGCGGACACGTGTCGGACATGCAACGGTTGAATGTCAATCGACGCAACGATTGAATGTCAATCAATGCTCTGATTACCAAGCGTATTCAACACGCCCGTTCACATCTCTTCGCCTGTTCATCTCCCTCAACAAATTCCTAGGCACTTTGCTCTCCGCCGGCCACATGATCGACCATGCCGGGAAGCACCGGCGTGGGCAATCAAAAGTGACCGGCACTCTCGGCCCCTGGTCTCGGCCAGCGTCATATTATTTCCCACATCGGATACCCTTTACGCATCCATGTGGAGGGGGGATATATGGTACGGCCTAACAAGAACCACGCCGATGCTTGAGGAAGAAGCCGATACCAAAAATTTTGCAAAAATACTTACGCAGAATATACGTTCACATACATCGAAGCCCATACCACGGCATAGACTACGCTGGGGGCAAATTGATGGGGCATATTCTGCACCGCTGACCAAGTCAACACATTGAGCTTATTCAAGGGTATTCACAGCAAAGTCAACGACTTAGACGGTCTTCCGATGGAGCCCATCGGCTGTCACTGGTCTCGGCGGACAACTAGCGGCCGGGACGCAAATCCGCGTACTCATATCCAAGACCCTCGGCGAGCCACGCCACGGGTCCATCGGCCGAGGGTATAACGATCTTTTCACCGATAGCCACTTGGCCACTACGTGACAAAAGGTAAAAGCCTATAAATACTCCTCAACCTTCATTGAGGAAAGGATCCACAAATTGACCTAATAACCACTATTCATCTGGTAATATCTTCCTTATCTCTCTACAATACACTCTTAGCCAGGTTACAACAACCTCTCTCTAAGTTCACTGACTTGAGCGTCGGAGTGAGTACGCTCGGCCAAAGCCGAGCCCTCAGTTTGTTCATCGTTTCAGGAGACCGCAAGGAGGATTCAAGCAAGGACATCATTCTACTAGCTACGAGTGGTAACAAACACCTGCTCTGGAACGAAACCCGGAACAATAAGCTATATCATATAACGCATACAAACATCATGAATGTACCAACCTTTCCATCAATTTCGTTTTGTCATGTATAAACTCAAGTATACATCTTAATTAAAAACCCATATCTTAGTTCCAATTATCACCAACTTCCGGGAAATTAAAGAAACATCGCAAAAACATAACCAAAAAAATATAGATTATGCGTCTTTTTCCTTTTCTTGGTTTACTATAAGCATTTTAAATCAAATAAAAAGTAATTACTCGAACACATGTATTATCAAACAACCATTCATGAGTTTCTTAATCGGAGAATCAAGTTTATACAATCGTAATATCAGAGTATTCACAATTATCAATCAATCCCATGTAATTCCCATTATCACCATTTCCAACACTGAAACTCAATTATCATACGACGACAAAGTTAAAAGTAGTCATAACTTCACTAGATGCCCCCACAATTCACAACTTACTCAAAGTCTAGGCAGACACCTTTTAAACCAACCGATTAACGCTTATAAGAATTGCACAAGGTAATCTCAAATAAAATTTGTAAAAATTTCCCACGTAACTTCCAAACTTCAAGTAGTGAAAAAGGACAATATTATAGGCTCAAGTCTAACATGTCACCAGAGACCAACTTGTCATATAAGAAATCATTAACATCATAAAACAAGATGCCAAATAAATCATTGTCATAACTAACTATACATAACCAATTATTATAGATCCAATTTTGTATTATACAAAACCATACAAAATTTTCCTCTAACACGCTCCATATATTTTCAAGTATATCACATAGAGATACGTTTTTCGCAACTTAGAGAGGAAAGACAGCTTTTCAAAGTATACTCGAATACCAAGTAAAGTAATAACCTACTTCCCCCACATGTTGCCACGATATACACAAGTGACAACAAAAAGCAATATTTACAAATATCTGTCAATTATATAGAGTATATATTTCACCAGTCATAAAATACAATGTTAAGTAAACAATGAGACAACTGTCTAACATAAAGACGTATCAATTATTACTGGCATGGTCATTCTTAAAGTAATTGATTGCATCAAAATTATACATAGTAATATGAGATTAATGAATGCCCGATGAGTGGGAATCAACCAAAAAATTAATTGACTTTGATAATCATATGCATATTACTGAAAGATTGTAAAACTTGTGCGGGAGTAACACTAACAAGCAAAAGATAGTACTCGAACAAAAGGTTTTTTTGCAGATTTAGTACAATAACTAATGCTAATATAGATAGGAAAACACCTGTTGTTTAGACAAACAGCAAACAAGTGACTTTCCTACAATCATTAACACTTCATATATTCATGGAGGTAATATGTTCATAATTTATAACCGGTAGTTTGGGTCTAGGATGTACTATACATCATAATTGCGTATACTGTGTTGAGCTAGCCATTTCAAATGTAGTAATATGGAAATATTGAAAGTGAACTCTAACAGAAAACAATATATTCTATATGTATATCAGTATATACATGCTCCATGCATACTTCACACAATAATCGGCTAAGAAGGAAGCACAAAACTAATAAACAAGGCACAATGAAAACATAGACACACTGACAGATACGTATAAACTACATGTCAATTGTCAAAAGGTAATGAGCTAGTCATTAAAGACGGAAACAAATTCATATCTGATAGCATTGTCTTTAAAGTCACTATTAGTAATAAATCATCAGTGCGTATAATCGAAATAGAGAATAAAAATTGACTTTACATTGCGAATTAGTAGATTCAGACATAGTCATATCGCCTTAAATAAAAATTTAACGAGTAAGAAAAAAAAATTCAACTTTAGACTGTAGGCAGTATGACTATTAGACGAACAATGAACAGATAACTTACAGAACTTGAAGAGAAAGATGTCGTGGCGTGATAGAATCACTGCCCTAAAGTTGAATTTTCCCCGCTCGATACACACGGCCTCTTAGCAACCAACTTCCCAGGGTTACACGACTTCCGAGTCTAAGGTGTACGACAAAGACTCAGATTGAGAATTACTAACAGAACGTTGCCAAAATCAGCTATGAAAGAAACATGTTAGAGAAGGAATAGATTTGAGAACGGTAGATGAGAGAATGTGTTGTGTGTTTTGGAATGACAAAATAGGTAGTATTTATAGGTACATAAGGAAGAATTTTAGAGACCTATTAAATATCGTCTTGTAAATTGTATTTTGGAAGACCGCACAATTAGCATGGAGAAGATAACACTCAGTTTAGAGGACTGAGTAATCCGTATGGGAAAACCGCAATAGTCAGCATAGAAGACTGAACTATCAGACTTGGAAATTGTGCAAAACCACATAGAATTCCAATACATCCAACAATCCCAACGATTATTCTACCAATGTGGGATAATAAGAACTTCTTTTGAAGCAACACTTCCAACATTGATGGTTGTTTGGGGGTCGTTTCGGGTTATTCTGGATGGTTAATTTAGTAATAGAAGGTGTGGCAAAAATGGTGGATATGTGAAAACTTCGTTTTTGGGTATTTGATGATGATTGATTTTTTTTTTGTCACTTTTCATAATGACTGATGATGGGCGATTGAGCGAGGAATTTGGCTATGGTGAATTGGTGATGCATGGCGTACTATATAGAGGAGTTGGGTAACTGGGTAAAGTATTCTGATGAGAGAGTGAGAGAAGAAGACTAAAGCACGAGAAATTCATCTGAGCCTTAATTTTTGTCAAGCTCACGTGGCAACAGATTGATGGGTACTGGACACATGGTCAATTTTTGGCACATCTGAAATTTAATCTAGTCATTTTTTGGAACACCATTTTAGACCAAATTATTCAAATCACAATTAAGTTCGAACCATAATTTAAGCTTTCTTCCTAACAATCCAAAAGTTTAATGAAAAATTACAACTTACCACCAAGTATTTATCGTATTTTACAATTTACCACTACGTATTTTTTTTATTACAAGTAACCACCTACATTTCATTGTATATATCCCATCTCCCACTGTATTTCATTCCCGATCATTCTTTTACTTAATTCCCGGCTCATTAAGTAAACAAACATTAATATGACTAAAGTACCCTTCTTATATACCCTCAGACCCCAAGCCCCCACCCTCACAAAGTAAAAGTAACCATCACCACCTCACCACATCTCCATCCACCAACCATAAGCTACCAGTCTACCACTTATTTCCACCCAAACATCGCCAATCACCCACAAACACTGTACCCACATGTAGATACCCAGTATCTGTTGAATCCCCAACAAACACCCGATGATTATCGGACTACAACATGCTTAGGAATCGCTACGTTTAATCGATAGTTTGTATAACTATACATCGGAAAACTCAAAACGATTTTGAAAACAAAACATTTTAAAACCTTTTAAAAAGTACCTGGAGTGTTTTATGCAGGACGACGGGGTCGCAATGATACTAACTAGAGTCAAAACCGACACCGAACCAAAAACCGACTCAAAATTCAAATCCCGACTCCAACAACGAGTCAAACACAAAAAACAAACATCACAAAGCTTCCATGTTAAGTATACACGGTATACTTGATGGTCAAGTACAACAATCATAACATCCAAAACCTAGGATAGAATAAATCATGATTTCAAGTGCGTGATAGTGACAAGGCAACTCGAAGACCCGCGAAATGGCTCGCGCCTCTTCGAGTAGCCAAGGTGGCCACGTCGCTCAAAATGCACACAACCACACAATACCCTATAAATACCCCTCAAATTCCATCATTTAATGGTACGCGCGTGTCTGACCCCTAATATCTCCCTTAAAATTCTAGACTCGACTTCTCAAGTCACAAATCAACACGTATTTTCGACCTACCGATCGAAAATACAAGCCATACACATTGTTTGGTACCGTCATCGTGCATTAAATCACTTGACCGACCATTTAGACCAACTACACAATCACTAAACAAAACAAACACTCTTTACATTGCTAAAACGGTTTTCAACCGAATTTTCCGACCTCACAAGTTTTTACACTTCCGTCGATTTCTCGCCAACGACCTAGCATGTAAGTATGAGGGTGTAATTAATCCTCTTCTTTCATGTCTTTTTATCTATTTTTATGACCTTAACATGCTAAAAAATGCATAACATAGTACAAAATACGGATCGAATGAGCCAAAACCGAGTTTTGACCTGAAACAGAAGCCCCTAGTCACAACTAGGTGGCTCGCGCCTAAATGGGTTGTCCAGGTCAGAACTCAAACGTGTTTGAGTTCATTCATTCCATTTTCATTTCATTTTACAATCGGTTTTTACCGTTTCAAATCATTTCTATGATAAATTTTTTTAACTATGAAAGTATTCACCCTTGGTTCCTCATACTATGACGGTTTAATCCGTGTTTCGGTGGTGATATTTGGTTACTTACATTTTAAAAGGCATTTTAAAACCTTTTATTCATTTGTTTAAATTTTCCAAAACAACCATATTAGTCATACACACATAATCAACCTTGGTTCAACATACCATGTCGGTTTAAATCCGAGTACGATGATGAACATTAACTAATAACAAAACAATGAACTTAACACAATTAGTTCATGATAAATGTTTTTCAAAACTATTTATGTCAAGCTTGCAAAACCGAACCGAACATCGAATATCGTCAATACAATGATGATTATTCAAGTCTCGTTCTTCATATTGGCACAAAAGCGGTCTAAATGATCTTTTCAACAAAGACGGGTTCAAATACCCCTTTACAAACCGCATAAACGTTTTCAACAACTACGAGACACCCCTTTGGGTCATCTGCTGCCTCGCGCCTAAACATGCCCACTGATTTCCAGTTTTCAAACCTGGACGGGTCCCTTTGCATCGCCCTAAGACTCGCGCCTCAATAGGCTGCCTGATGCGGGTCCTGCTTCCTTTCCAGCACTTGTCTAGGACGATCCCGACTTCGGTTAACCCGAATACAGGACAGATCATATTGACAAAGTCCGCATTTTACTTTGTATTTGCAAAACGACTTTCTAAGACAAATGGATGATTTTATGCACCATAAACCTAACTCGGTAAATGGATGTTTAATTTTCATCTTGCATGCAAATGAACACTAAATCCAACTTGACATCAATTACTTGATATTTGGACAAACAACCGACATAGTAAACTCACATGTTAGGTTTAAACTTGTGGATACGCATTCATGCCTTTACCCGTTTTATCAACTTTTGCACTCAACCAACCAAGATCGATCAGTAGAGGCCGCTACCGCGGGCGGGATTGGGTGTCCGATTAAAGGGCTTCCCAATACGTACCTTCACCTCTTACTCAGAAACTTTGGATAGTGGACAACTTTATCCAGTTCTCCCAGCCACGAAATGTCATAATTAATATAACATGTAAACATAAAAATATGAATATGAATAACACATAGCCTTAGCATATATATGCTAGACAATCGTGCTTATTATGTGAACAACAATATAACAACACATAGTCCTAGCATGTGAATACTAGACCGACTCATACTACACTATCATGTGAATCACATAACATCCAGGAATCCAAGCTCTATCAACCATAGCCGGCTTGCATCTCACCTTCTATGATTCATAGAATCATCAAACAAGAAAGGACAATATATCTAGAGACATGCATAAGTTCCTAGATAGTACAGTCAATAGTCACTCTGTAACTCAAGTCTATACCACGAGGTAAGGTAAACACCCTAGTCCTAAACCTACGTAGACCTAGCGACATGCGGAAAACTACCGCATCCAAGACCCATGATATCAACACATGAGTACCCCTAAGGAGTCCACCAAAGGGTTGACTAGTACTTAAGCTGACTACATACTTCTAAGAGTACGCCAGAAAGTCATACCCTAACTTGGAAATAAACCCACCAAGCTAAGACACAAAGGCTATTAAGCGGTGAACATACACTCGTCAAAGACTATAAGGGCCTATCTATGACGATGGTCTAAGATACCAATACCACACAAGACAAGTAGGACACCCACTTAACCATAAGAGGGCCAAATAGTCCAAACTTGCAACATAAATACTTATACTCAATTCAAGGACTCTAGAATAACATCCTTCCTTGTGAAATACTACAAAAATGTAGATTCAGCTGACAATCCAACAATATCCACAATTTCTTTAGTAATCCAAAACTCAGCGAACCGTTATCTCATAATTCATGAGAACAAGCTAAAATGGCAACAAGGCAAGAAGACTCAAGTATAAGGCAACCAATTCATCCAACAACCAACATATGAAAAGACAATCATACTCAAAGACAAATCCTCGACCCTAGTCCCGCGACGGGTCATCGGTCAAATCGAGGCTGACCGGTTTAAACATAGCTTGACCAAACTCATTTGGTCAAATTGGCCCAACTTAGAGTCTTGGCCTACTTTGGCCCAAATCACAAAATTCATCACAATATCATTCTCATGCCATTTCCAATTTCTATCATGTGAAAAACTATCAACATAAGGAAATATATTCCAACTTACAAAATATCCAATTCAATTAAATTCCCGCATAATAATGATTACCCACATGCCAAAAATACCAAAATACATAAATACGCAAACAAAAGACCCAAAACATTAAACAATAGACCCAAGACCCGACCCACACAACGGGCCATGAATCGGGTCGGTGGCCTCGAACTGGCCATTTGTATTGGTTCAGTTCTCTGGTCAACACAAGTCTCCATTTGCAATTTGTTCCAACATCAATACAACATCCCTTTCAAGCAACATTCAACAATATTCATTCCGTTTCAACACTTAAACATGTGAAAAACAACATATTTAACAAACTTTAACAAAACAAATTCATGTGAAAATTAAAGTTAACATGTTATTAATCACATAAGCATCCAACACATCATAAACAACACTAATGTGACATTATTTCGTCGAGTAACTCGGAATAGTTACCTTAAGCTAGAAAGAGAGCAAAATAAACTTGAGAAAGATCCTATAGACCGAAATTATGCATCATCTTCCACAATATATGAGTCTCCTAACTCATCTTCATATTCTTCACCTATAAAAACAACAAAAACACATAAATTAGTCCTAAATTCGAAACCCTTAAAAGATAAGACCCGAAACGAAATTGGGGGAAATGAAAATAAAGCTTACTAGTAGATGAGGAATGAAAAGAGGATTCCAAGCATATAATTTTTATGAAATTTGGTGGAGAAATTGAGGAATTATGAAGGATTTAGGGTTTGTAAGGAAGATTTTTGGTAGGTTTTTGGTGTTTGAGAGAAGGAGGAGATAGATTGAGAATCGAGGAAATGAAAATTGAAAGAGGACACATATGGAGGGGGATGGGCGGTCCAATTGGCATGGGGGGGGGGGGTCAATTGTTTATGTTTTGGGTTTGCTTCGACGGTAATTAGAAATATTCGTCGAACGCGATTTCCGAGAATACTAAAGTTCTTAAACACGATTTTACTAAAAGATTAAGTACTCATATGCCCAATATCCAAACTCGTTTACCCAACGACCGTAAGAAATGGGAAAATCCCAATATTACGACTTCTATCAGAAATCTATTCTATCAAAGTAAAAGGTTTAAATATAGTTTAAATTACTTTTAAATATTTCTAAACTATCAAAAGTAATTACATTACTTCAAACTAAAATAAAATTATATTTTATCAAATTATTATTATTTCAAATAAATTAATATTAAATTAACATGGATTAAAATATTACTTTTAAAATATAATAAAGGTCTTCAAATTTACGGGGTGTTACAATCATCCCTCCTTTTAAGAAGTTTCGTCCCCGAAACTTAGAAGAAGGAACATCGTATATATGTAGGTCTTTCTCTTTAAATTAATTAATCAACATCTTCAAAACAAGAACTTATGAAAATATACGTGTCCTTTCAATGGAACGGAAATATCCTCGTCGGTCGCCCGAGAACACCAACATTCCAAATCAGAACAAAAATACATTTTTACGCCAACAACTGAGAAAACTAATTATCGAACGTCTCCAATAACGAGCCTTAACACTCATTGACGTTAAAACCAGAGGGAAAACATTAAAACATTTTCAAAAACCTTTAGTTCGAAACTCTTCAATACGGATAATGACTCCACTAATCATGTCTAAACTCTAACTACGGCTCTTATACAACTAAACAATGACTACTGACGCGGAGAATATTCCAGGGAAGGAGAGGAACACTCGAAAGGATAGCTAAAACTCACAAGGATTAAATAAAGGAACGAAAAGTACCTCACGAGAAGAGTTCGGGATATTTAGCTAACACAGAAGATTTAGGCTCCTAAGTTTCTTCTTCGACATTTCCACAACGCCAAAGGATACGAACGAGGGGCACCAATTTGTTTCTAAGTTACTTGTTTGCCCTTTCGAGGATTCGGATCGGCCTTTCTTCCAAAGCCAAGTTAGGTTCCAAATCTGGGATTTCTTCTTGAATAACATGGCTCGGATCACTAATGCACTTCCTCAACTGAGATACATGGAAGACATTATGAACCTTGCTCAAATTCGGGGGCAACTCTAAACGGTAAGCAACGAGACCAATCTTCTCAAGCACACGAAAAGGTCCAATGTATTTGGGACTCAACTTTCCTTTCACACCAAAACGTTTCACCCCTTTCATAGGTGACACCTTAAGGAATACTCGATCATCAACCTCAAAGGCAAGTGGTCGACGACGGGCATCAAAGCATACGATTTCGCCGGTCTTGAGCGGCTTTCATACGCTCTCGAATGATCGAACTCGATTGATGGTCTCGTCACCAAATCGGGTCCCAACACATGAGCATCTTGGACTTGATCCCAACAGACCGGACTACGGCACTTCCTACCATACAAAGCTTCATAAGGTGACATCTTGATAGAAGTATGATAGCTATTGTTGTAGGAGAATTCAACAAGAGGTACACGGAGGAGGTCCTCTAAAGTCTGGATATTCCTCTCAGTCTGTCCATCTGTAGCGGCATGAAAAGCGGTACTCATCAGTAGCTTACTACCCATGGCTTCTTGCAAAGCAGTCCAGAAACGGGAACAGAATCTCGGGTTACGATCCGAAACTATATCCTTAGGCACTCCATGGTAGCGTACTATCTCCTTCACGTAGGCACCATCTAGGACATCTAATCTCCATGTCTCTTTGATAGGTATAAACCTAGCACATTTGGTCAATCGATCTACAACCACCCAAACCGCATCTTTTCCGCTAGCAGTCTTAGGTAAAGCCATCACAAAGTCCATGTAGATGGACTCCCATTTCCAAAGGGGAACATCCAAAGGTTGTAGCAAACCCCCGGGTTTCTGATGCTCAATCTTCACTTTCTGACAGGTAAGACACTTGCTAACATACTCTAGGACATCAATCTTCATCCTAGGCCACCAAAAATGTAATCTCAAGTCTTTATACATCTTGTCACCACCTGGATGAATAGAGTAAGGAGAAAGGTGAGCTTCATCAAGGATCTTCTTCCTCAACTCGGCTACTCTCGGAACATACATCATACCTTGGTAACGAAGGTACCCATCACTATCCACCACACAATCCTTAGCTTGCCCAAGTTGGATTTTTGCTTGAATGGACTTGAAATTAGCATCCTCAGGTAGGCAAGTACGGATCTCACGGTAAAAGTCGGGTTCTGCACTCAAGGCACTAAGATAGTCAAAGCCCTTCCCAACAAGGCTTATCCCTAACTTTTGAAATTCCGTGGTAAGTTCATCAGGTAACACACAGATAGTGCTCAAAGAGTGACTAGTCTTCCTACTCAAAGCATCGGCCACCATATTTGCTTTCCCGTCATGATAAATCAACTCGACATCATAATCATTCACCAACTCTAGCCATCTTCTTTGCCTCATATTCAATTCTTTCTGGGTAAAGATACACCTCAAACTCTTATGATCGGTATAAATGCGGCAATGAACTCCAATAAGGTAATGCCTCCATGTCTTCAAGGCATGTACCACGGCGGCTAATTCAAGATCATGAGTCGGATAGTTAACCTCGTGAACCCTCAGTTGTTGAGAAGCATAAGCAATAACCCTTCGGTTTTGCATCAAGACACAACCTAGACCATGCTTTGAAGCATCACAATAAACATCGTAGTCCACACCATCCTCAGGTAAGGTCAACAGCGGAGCGGTAGTCAACCTAGTCTTCAACTCTAAGAAGGCATTCTCACACTCATCGGTCCACACATACATAGACTCCTTCTTCAACAATTGAGTCATCGGTCTAGCTAACTTAGAGAAATCTTTCACGAATCGACGGTAATAACCCGCCAAACCGAGGAAGCTTCGAATCTCAGTCATATTTTTCGGACTCTTCCAATCAACAACGGCCTCAATCTTAGAAGGATCTACCATAACACCATCTTTGGATATGACATGTCCAAGAAAAGTTACTTGATACAACCAAAATTCACATTTCGAGAACTTAGCATACCACTTTTGACGATGTAGAATGTCTAAGATGATACGGAGGTGTAGGGCATGTTCTTCATCATTCTTTGAGAAAATCAAGATATCATCAATGAACACCACCACACACTTATCGAGGTACTCACTAAAGGTACGATTCATTTGATCCATGAAGATAGCCGGAGCATTAGTCAATCCGAAAGGCATCACTTTAAATTCGAAATGACCATATCTCGTGTTGAAAGCAGTCTTAGGAATATCGGACTCACGTACCGGAATCTGATGATAACCCGATCGGAGGTCAATCTTGGAAAAAGTAGAAGCACCACGTAATTGGTCAAAGAGATCATCAATTCGTGGAAGAGGATACTTGTTCTTGATTGTCACACGATAATTGAGTTCACGATAATCAATGCAAAGTCGCATAGATCCATCCTTTTTCTTCACAAAGAGGACGGGGGAACCCCAAGGAGAAGCACTAGGCCTAATAAAGCCTTTCTCAATCAAGTCATCAAGTTTAACTCTCAACTCCTTCAATTCGGAAGGTGCCATACGATAAGGAGCTTTAGCAATAGGACCGGTTCCGGGAACTAGGTCAATAGAAAATTCAACATCTCTTTCAGGAGGAATCCCTGGTAATTCCTCGGGAAATACATTCGGAAATTCACAAACAATGGGAACATCCTTCAAGGGAGGAAGAGAAGGAGAATTAGAAGTAGTCACTACACATAGGAATGCTTGATGACCCTTCTTCAAAGTATTCACCAACTTCATAGCTGAGATCAACTTTACACTTGTTTGCTTTCTAACCCCTTGATAAGATACGCGAGTACCCAAAGGGCTTTTAAGAACGATCTTTTGATCTCGACATTCAAATCGAGCATGATAGGTAGATAACCATTCGATGCCCAAAATAACATCAAACTCCTCAAGTGGAAATCGAAGGAGATTAGCCGGGAAAATAGATTCCGCTATCGATATAGGGACATCCGAATAAAAATAAGAATAAGAGAAGATGTCGCCGGAGGGTAAAGATATTGATGTAGTATCTCCAAGTGAAGGTTCAAGAGGTAACTTGTCGGAGAATTTCATCGATATAAATGACAAAGAAGCACCGGTATCAAATAAAACAAAACAAGGGACATCAAATATTAAGAACGTACCAGTGACTATGTCTGGGTGTGCCTCAGCTTCAGCACGGCTCATCACAAAGATGCGACCTCTCGGCCTCTCAGGAACAACAGGAGTAGTAGTAGTCTTCTTCTCAGGACACTCATTAGCCTTGTGTCCAGGCTTGTTGCAGGAGAAACACACAAATTGCTTATCAAAGCAACCAATTCCGGGATGCAAAGGCTTCTTACAATGGTAGCACATACGACCCTTAGGATTTTTGTCGTTGCTAGGAGATAGAACACGAGCACCTTGATTTGCTTGTCCACTCGGAACAAACCTCTTCTTGTTAGGATAAGAGGGGGAAGAAGTAGGCACAAAGGGTCTAGAAGGAGCAACATAAGGCCTAGAAGTGGAGTAGAGTGGCCTCTTGCCAAGGGAAGTACGAGAAGCACGAGCCTCTTTATCAATAGCCCGAATAGAGCTCTCGGCCCATAATGCATCATCATATATTGAGATAAAGGATGTAGAATCCCTACGGATCAAGCTCTTAAGCTTTGGAGTAAGCTTGTCAAGGTAAAAGAAAGCCTTTTCTTCTTCATTTTTGACAAGTCTAGAAGCATAGTGAGCAAGTTCATTGAACTTGTCGGTAAAGGCTTGGACAGAAAGACTTCTTTGCTTCAAATTCATAAACTCTTTAAGCCTTTGTTGTTTCAGCTCTTTTGGATAGAACCTAGTCTCAATTAGATCCTTAAAGCGATCCCAACCAAAACCAGGCTCAAAAGTGGAAGTAGGACTAGTCATGGTCCACCATCTATCAGCTTCTTTCACAAGGAAGTGAGAAGCCAATTTCACCTTGTCCTCTTCACGAACATCATACAAGACAAAGCTCTTCTCCAATTCCCGAAACCATTCGGTGAGTGCCACCGGGTCTACTTCACCACCATAAGTTTGAGTCTTGTTTCGAGTCAATTGACTTGCCACCCAAGTGTAAGAACCGGGTCTATCACCTTCTCGGGCGAGGAGGGGGAGGAGGAGCTGGTTGGTTTTCTTGATTCTGAAGAATCGAGTAAGAGCTTGCAAGATTGCATTATCTACGGATCTTGGAGGAGCCATCTTGCAAAAGAGAACATTGGTTAGCACCTAACAAATAGCAATCACAAAGAGACTACAACAGAAGGTCCTAAGTCTACCCATCCTACCCATCTCTCAAGTTTATTATTTTAAGGTCAAGTTATTTATATTGGGGGTGCACAAACGTGCGTCGGGAGCAAATATGCTCTGATACCAACTGTGACATGTTGGAGCTTGTGTTCTCCACAAATTAGTGTCATAACATTTGTAAATCTCTTACAGGTTCACAAGGGTATACTTAGTATTTTAATCAGTTGATTAACGATTACCTAATAACGGTTGGCTCGCTAAAGAGTTTGACGTTATTATCATACAGATGGTGGTGATCAACTGGTCCCTAAAGGTCACACCTAAAGGATGTGTTTGAGAGATGTGGTTATGGAAATGTAATCACATTGATGTCTTATATGACTAAACAGTTAGTCAATGTGTTGATGAGACAATTATTTAATGACGATTAAATAATATTAGTTGAGATGAATTAACTGTCAATTCGTAAATTGAATATAATAAGTTATATTTAATTAAATGTATGTAATGTTAGCTTGGACGAATTAATCTGTTAATTCGTAATTAAATGTAATCGGTTATATTTAATATCAACAAGATGAATGTGTCATAGTGGTAATAGTGAGGGTACTCAAACCAAAAGGTCATGGGTTCGATCCTCACTAGATGACAATTTACACATTTTATACATTTTTGGAATAACCGAAAATAAGAGAAATAACTCTCCTAATTTCGGATTATGGGCCGAGTAATTAGTAAAAAAATTATACCCTAATCTCTCTCTTATACACGGTTAAAGGGAGAGATAGGAGTAAATTTTTTAACCTAATTTTTGCCCTAACTAAACCTTGCCTCCTCTCATCGGAAAAACACAAAAAAAACCTAAAAATTAATCAGTTAATTTTTGGATCGATTCTAGCAAAATCAAAGGGCATTTCTCATATCATCTTGGGTGCAACTGATAGGAGAATATCATTGCGATATTGTTCATAGGCCATAAAAGCTAGGACCGAAGGTTATTTCTTAATCCTTTACGTTTTGTTTATGCATTTTAGTTTTATGACTCGTAATCATCACTTTATAATTCGTTATAATCTTTAAAAATAAAGGGATGCATACAGATAAATCCCACAAGTGGTATCAGAGCTTGGGCCACGAATTTTAATTTTGATGACTTTCATAAAATTGTTTGTAAACAATAATTAGGGTTTGCGAGAAAAAATATAATCGGCTGGTTTTTTTTTAGCCGTGGAATTTTTTTTTTCGTTTCCGTTACTGTTCACGGATGAACAGTATTATTAAAAAAATAATTATTTTCTGTTTTTTTTCTTTCTTTCGGTTTCTCCTGAAAAACCGATTAAAGTTTTTTTTGCGGCTGTTTTTGTTTATGCCGATTTGAAAAGCATCCGAGAAAAGAATTTTTTTTTTCTATTCATCATTCACGTGGTTCTTTGTTCACGAGAGGGCGATTTTTTTAAAAAAAAAAATTTGTTTCGGTTTTTACAGATAAAACCGTGTACAAAATAAGAAAAGGGCTGTTTTTTTTGTTTTTGCTGTTATTGCCGGAAAAAAAAAAAACTTGTTTTGTTTTTTTTCTTGATTAGCCGAGACATATAAAAAAAAGGGATTTTGTTTTTGTTTGTTTTGGCCAATATTAATTATACATTACCTTTACAATGTATGATTAATTGTTGTGAAACGGTTCACAATTTTAAGATACCAAATTATTTAAAGCAGTTTAAAATATTGATGGATTAAATTCATATTACAAGTTTAATATAAATTAAGATTAAATTTAATGTGATTAATTGAGGAATTGTCACTTAATTTGATTTAAATAGGTGGTTTGGATAAAATTAATCAACATAATTAAGGAATTGTGTCATGTATGTTTAATTTATTTTTAGTTGATGCATTTTATTTTTGTTGAATGAATCGTTGAATGAATTTATTTACGTATTTTTTTTTTGCAATCGGTTGTAATTTGTAATACTTAGTGTGGCCTTAGTTAATTATGTTTTCGTAATGAAGGAAACATAATTTTTATGTAATTATGAGATCTCGAATCTCCTTTATTTTTCTTTAGTTTTGAGTTTTGAAATTAGAATGTAATAAATAGGTTTAATATGTAAATTTTATTCATTGTATTTTTCAAAAGAAGACTAAAGATGGAGATTGGAGCTCACTCCCGCTATATGGATCAAGATGGAACATCAAGGCAAGCTTCTCGGGTCCAAGGATGGATTCCAAACTTGTATTTAATGTTCATTTTGATAGGATAGGCCACACTAGGACTTTTATTGTTTTACATTTTCATTCCTATTGCTTTTCATTCACATGATAGTTTATGCATCGTATTCCGCCTAAACCAAACCACCTACTACTAAAATGCATGAAAATTGACACATATAGGTTGTATGTTAGTTTTCATAGACATACAGATGTCACATGTTTATTAAGCCATCACCTTAGTTTATTCATTCACGCATGCTACATATTAGTTCACTTAAAATGATTTAAAATTAAGTTGATGGGATCTTCCTCTAAAACGGAAATTGAGATTAGTCTTTATAAGGGCAAACAACTATGAATCCCTTCTTCGTCGGTAGACATAATATGACCCCTTCTACGTTGGGTAAGTAGTTTGTGTTGACTTAGTTTATCTCAACGTTATAGTCCGAAGAGTTTCTCGTGATTACGATGGACTAAAGATAGAATTTACAGAAATTTATCGACCAAGAATTCTAACGGTAGAATTAGCTAAAAGGTTAGCTTATCAATTTACAGATAATTGAGTCTTGGGATCATTTATATAATTCTTGAGGAAGGTCAATTGTATAAATGTTTTGAGTCTTCGCGTTATGACAGTAGTTCATTAGACTTAAAAATATAAATGATGCACATGCTTATTATTTATTCTTTGATGCGAAACCTGTCGCTTCTTTGATGCGAAACTCCAAAAGGGGCAACCGGTTAGCCCACACATTCTTAACATGATTGAGAATGTCGAGAAGTTGGAGGCACTTGATTGCAAAATCAGTGAGAGCATTGTCATTGACCGAATGCTTCATTCTCTTCACGATGGTTTTGCCCTTTTCAGGGCGAACTACTACATGAATGACTTGAAAAAGAGTCCTCATTAGCTACACTCCCTTCTCATACAGACCGAGAAGGATATGAAATTGAGTGGGAGCATGAAGCAGGATGTTCTCACGATTTCCAACAAGGGTAAAGGTAAGGGCAAAGCTCATGGCGACCTAGCTGTAGGTAAGCCAAAGTTTAAAAGGCCAGGAAACGGTAAGAGTGGGCCTGGTGAGACTAGTGGCTCACAAGGCAAGGCAAAGAGCAAGGGCGGTGACATTGAGTGCCACCATTGTCACAAGACTAGACATTGGAGGAGGAATTGTCCCGTGTACCGTGAGGACATCAAAGCAGGCCGCGTCGTTCCTGTTGGTATGTCATCTTATATTCATATGATTGAGATTAACCATACAAGTTTCAGAACTTGGGTACTTGATCTTGGTTGTGGTTCTCATCTCGTGTAATAATTTGCGGGACCTAAAGAACATCATACCTCTCGAAAAGGGTGATGTGGACTTGCGAGTCGGGAATGGAGCACGAGTTCCCCGCAGTCTCGAAGGGAACATATGTAATCCAACTCCCTAGTGGTTTTGAGTTATTTTATATAACTGTTACTATGTACCCAGTTTATCTAAGAACATTATTTCTATTTCCATACTCGATATAGACGGTTTTGCATTTTCAATAATGGATAATACCTGTATTTTCTTTTTAATGAAATGATTTATGGCAAAGCAGTTTCCATGAATGGAATTTACATCTTAGATCAAACCACGGAAGTATTACACGTGAATAATAAGAAATTAAAGGTTGGTGACAAAGATCAAACCTATCTATGACATTGTCGAATGGGACACATAAATGAGAAACGCGTGAAGAAACTCGTCGATAATGAGACTATTCCCGCATTCGAATTTTCTACATATGGCACGTGTGAATCATGTCTCATTGGCAAAATGACTCGAATTTCCTTCAAAGGTGTTGGAATGCGCGCTAGGGACCCATTAGGACTCATACATACTGATGTTTGTGGACCTATGTCAATTACCGCTAGAGATGGCTATAGATATTTTATCACTTTCACGGACGATTTGAGTAGATACGGATATGTCTACTTAATGAAGCATAAAAGTGAGTCCTTTGAGAAATTCAAGGAATACCAGAACAGGGTTGAGAACCAACTGGGTAGAAAGGTTAAAGCACTCCGTTCAAATTAGGGTGGCGAATATCTTTCAAATGAGTTTGATCAACACCTTAAAGACTGTGAAATCGTTTTGCAGTTAACTTCACCTGGAACACCTCAATTAAATGGTGTGTCCGAACGGAGAAATCGAACCTTACTTGATATGGTTCGATCCATGATGAGTCACACGGTAGTGCCTGATTCATTATGGGGTTTTGCTCTTTTGTCAGCTGCTCTTATACTTAACCGAAGTCCGACTAAAGCTGTCGACAAGACTCCATATGAAATGTGGAAGGGAACGGTCCCTAACTTGTCCTTTATTCGGGTTTGGGGCTGCGAGGCTTATGTCAAGTGGAGACACGAGGATAAGCTCGGCCCGCGATCGGTCAAGACATACTTTATAGGTTATCCAAAAGGAACATTTGGTCATTACTTCTATTCGCCTACCGAACATCGAGATTTTGTTGCGGCTAGTGCGACGTTCTTAGAGAAAGAATTTCTCGAGAACAAGACGAGTAATAGAACCTTCGAGCTGTCGGAGATTCCAGAACCAAAAACCGAGGAACGGATGGAGGAAGTGGTTCCTCCAACTGATGACACGGTTAATATTCCTGAGGAACCTAAGAGGTCGGGTAGAGTCTCTCATCCTCCAGACAGATACATTGGTATGGTCGAGGAGAATGACGTTTTACTCCTAGAGAGTAATGAACCCGCTACCTATAAAGGTGCCATGACCTGTTCCGACTCAAAGCTATGGCTCGAAGCCATGCAATCCGAGATGGACTCCATGTATGAGAATAACGTATGGGATCTAGTTGATTTACCTAATAAGGTAAAACCTCTAAAGTGCAAATGGCTTTACAAAATAAAGCGTTCTGTAGACACGCAACCAGATACCTATAAGGCACGACTAGTGGCAAAAGGTTTCACTCAAGTGTACGGATTGCATTATGATGATATTTTTGCACCTGTAGTCATGCTACGTTCCATTCGGATAATCTTAGCGATTGCCGCATTTCATGACTATGAAATTTGGCAAATGGATGTGAAAACCGCCTTCTTAAACGGTTATTTGGAGGAAGAGTTGTACATGGTGCAACCCGAAGGTTTCATAGATCCTGAACATCCTAAGAAAGTATGCAAGCTTAAGCGTTCCATTTATGGACTTAAGCAAGCTTCTCAGAGTTGGAATCATCGTTTCGACCAGGTGATAAAAGAGTATGGTTTCACTCGATCGGTCGAAGAACCATGCTTATATATCAAGTCGAGTGGGAGCAAGATTGTATTCTTGATATTATATGTCGATGACATACTCCTGATTGGGAATGACATTCCTCTCCTATATTCGGTTAAAGAATGGTTGAAGAACCATTTCCAGATGAAAGATCTGGGTGAGGCACAACGCATTTTGGGAATCCGTATCTACCGAGATAGATCACGACGGACGTTATCACTTAGTCAGTAGTCTTATTTGGATAAGATTCTTGAGAGGTTCAGCATGACCAACTCCAAGAAAGGGAACCTTCCAATGACGACTAGGATGCAGTTAAGCAAGTCTCAGTCACCCACGACGCCTGAAGGGATTGAGTGCATGAGTCGTGTTCCTTATGCATCTGCAATAGGATCGATCATGTATGCCATGATATGCACACGTCCAAACGTGGCATATGCATTGAGTATGACGAGTCGGTACCAAAAGAATCCAGGTGAAACACACTGGATAGCTGTTAAAAATATCCTCAAGTACCTACGGAGGACTAAGGATAGGGTATTGACTTATGAAGGCGATACTAAGCTATGCTCAATCGGTTGCGCAGATGCTAGCTTCCAAACGGATCGAGATGGTTAGAAATGTCAGTCTAGATTCGTTTTTACTCTTAATGGTGCTGCGGTCAGCTGGAATAGTTCCAAACAGGGAGTTGTAGCAGATTCTACTACTGAGCCATTGAAATATGATAAGCATGGAGGGCACGTTATTTTCATAAGAATTAAACGTGTACCTGAGTTATAGTAGTTGATTATGAATTCGATACGTTATCTTTTTCATATACTATTTATAACTTCATCGTTTTAATATAATATTTTGTTTTTCATGTGGATTGTACTGACAACATTGAACACCACAAAGTGAACTGAATTACATTATATTTGTTTGGTCTGTAATCGCCCATGTGAGCTGATATCTCCGGCTATTATATTGTGCAGTCGATTGATGGTGGGTTCAACGAGCCATAAGTCAAACGGTTGACTGATCGTTCACAAATACGAGATTATAACAATACCTCGTAGGACAAATTTATTTGTGACAACGTAATGGAGTCCTAAATGTTTAAAAACATTCGGTGCCAGGTCGTGGATAGGACATCCATTGTGTTCCTAGAGTCGATTCTTTTGACTATCGACTATCTCTTGAGATTAAGGCAGTTTTTGGGTGACTTTGGTTTCTTTCTCACGGTCTGCCGAATCGGAGGCCAAGTAGATTTTTTTTCGGGTCATTTCATCGTGCTTACATCTGCAGGATTCGAGTTGAGGAAAATATCCAACCCTTATCAGGTATAGTTATTTCTCAGGGTCACTCGAGGAGTTGTAACTGAAATGCATGGCCATGCTCGAATGTTGATTCGTTTATCAGTTAAGTTACTTTCTAGTCGGGGAAACCACTCTTGATGATGATCGCTTGTAAAATACGACCTTTGTGAATACGGATTTGCAAATTGTTTTACATTGAGTGGGAGAAATTTTAGGATATGAGAATCGTTTATCGCACATACACTTGTGAGGACAAGTGGGAGTTTGTTGGAGCTTGTGTCCTCCACAAATTAGTGTGATAACATTTGTAAATATCTTACAGGTTCACAAGGGTATACTTAGTATTTTAATCAGTTGATTAACGATTACCTAATAACGGTTGGCTCGCTAGAGAATTTGACGTTATTATCATACACATGGCGGTGATCAACTGGTCCCTAAACGTCACACCTGAAGGATGTGTTTGAGAGATGTGGTTATGGAAATGTAATCACATTGATGCCTTATATGACTAAACAGTTAGTCAATGTGTTGATGAGACAATTATTTAATGAAGATTAAATAATATTAGTTGAGACGAATTAACTGTCAATTCGTAAATTGAATATAATAAGTTATATTTAATTAAATGTATGTAATGTTAGCTTGGACGAATTAATCTGTTAATTCGTAATTAAATGTAATCGGTTATATTTAATATCAACAAGCAAAATCAAAGGGCATTTCTCATACACGGTTAAAGGGAGAGATAGGAGTAAATTTTTTAACCTAATTTTTGCCCTAACTCAACCTTGCCTCCTCTCATCGGAAAAACACAAAAAAACCTAAAAATTAATCAGTTAATTTTTGGATCGATTCTAGCAAAATCAAAGGGCATTTCTAATATCGTCTTGGGTGCAACTGATAGGAGAATATCATTACGATATTGTTCATAGGCCATAAAAGCTAGGACCGAAGGTTATTTCTTAATCCTTTACGTTTTGTTTATGCATTTTAGTTTTATGACTCGTAATCATCACTTTATAATTCGTTATAATCCTTAAAAATAAAGGGATGCATACAGATAAATCCCACATGACACCCTCATTCATTGCGGAAAAGTAAACACGTAATTCTAGAATAAAACTGCATGGATATGTTTGTAATAGGTTCATTTGGGTAAAAACCTGTAATTTTTAAAACCTGAACCTGTTATAAAGATATCCAAATTGAAAGGTGTCAACCATACAAGGTCTAAATAGAAGTTTCATAACATAACCATCGCTAAAGTCGCGAATAGCAAAGTTATACAACCAAATGTAAAGAGGGAGACATATGTCCCTAAAATGTATGTGACATAAAAACTCGTATAAGAGTCTCTACAAATAAAACCAAATCTAAGTAAGTCCCAAGGTTACTTTGCTCGCTATCTCGTCCATGAACCCCATATAAGTATCACCATACCTGTCGTTCGCATTTTATACAAATACGAAAGCCACAGTCAGTGGGGAGTAACTCCGAGTTCTCCCAGCCACGAAATGTCATAATTAATATAACATGTAAATATAAGAATATGAATATAAATAACACATAACCTTAGCATATAGATGCTAGACAATCGTGCTTATCATGTGAACAACAATATAACAACACATAGTCCTAGCATGTGAATACTAGACCGACTCATACTACACTATCATGTGAATCACATAACATCCAGGAATCCAAACTCTATCAACCATAGCCGGCTTGCATCCCACCTTCTATGATTCATAGAATCATCAAACAAGAAAGGACAATATATCTAGAGACAGACATAAGTTCCTATTACAGTCAATAGTCACTCTATAACTCGAGTCTATACCACGAGGTAAGGTAAACACCCTAGTCCTAAACCTGCGCAGACCTAGCGACATGCGGAAAACTATCGCATCCAAGACCCATGATAACAACACATGAGTACCCCTAAGGAGTCCACCAAAGGGTTGACTAGTACTTAAGCTGACTACATACTTCTAAGAGTACGTCAGAAAGTCATACCCTAACTTGGATATAAACTCACCAAGCTAAGACACAAAGGCTATTAAGCGGTGAACATACACTCGTCAAAAACTATAAGGGCCTATCTATGACGATGGTCTAAGATACCAACACCACACAAGACAAATAGGACACCCACTTAACCATAAGAGGGGCAAAGAGTCCAAACTGGCAACATAAATACTTATACTCAATTCAAGGACTCTAGGATAACATCCTTCCTTGTGAAAGACTACAAAAATGTAGATTCAGCTGACAGTCCAACAATATCCACAATTTCATTAGTAATCCAAAACTCAGCGAACCGTTAATCTCATAATTCATGAGAACAAGCTAAAATGGCAACAAGGCAAGAAGACTCAAGTATAAGGCAACCAATTCATCCAACAACCAACATATGAAAAGACAATCATACTCAAAGACAAATCCTCGACTCTAGTCCCGCGACGGGTCATCTGTCAAATCAAGGCTGTCCAGTTTAAACCTAGCTTGACCAACAACTCATTTGGTCAAATTGGCCCAACTCAGAGTCTTGGCCTACTTTGGCCCAAATCACAAAATTCATTACAATATCATTCTCATGCCATTTCCAATTTCTATCATGTGAAAAACTATCAACATAAGGATATATATTCCAACTTACAAAATATCCAATTCAATTAAATTCTCGCATAATAATGATTACCCACAAGCCAAAAATACCAAAATACATAAAAACGCAAACAAAAGACCCAAAACATCAAACAGTAGACCCAAGACCCGACCCACACAACGGGCCATGAATCGGGTCAGACCGGGCCAGAACCGGGCCAGAACCGGGCTGTTTTGGTTCGGTTCTCTCGGTCAACACAAGTCTCCATTTGCAATTTGTTCCAACATCAATACAACATCCCTTTCAAGCAACATTCAACAATATTCATTCCGTTTCAACACTTAAACATGTGAAAAACAACATATTTAACAAACTTTAACAACAACAATTCATGTGAAAATTAAAGTTAACATGTTATTAATCACATAAACATCCAACGCATCATAAACAACACTAATGTGACATTATTTCGTCGAGTAACTCAGAATAGTTACCTTAAGCTAGAAAGAGAGCAAAATAAACTTGAGAAAGATCCTATAGACCGAAATTATGCATCATCTTCCACAATATATGAGTCTCCTAACTCATCTTCATATTCTTCACCTATAAGAACAACAAAAACACATAAATTAGTCCTAAATTCGAAACTCTAAAAAGATAAGACCCGAAACGAAATTGGGGGAAATGAAAATAAAGCGTACTAGTAGATGAGGAATGAAAAGAGGATTCCAAGCATATAATTTTTATGAAATTTGGTGGAGAAATGGAGGAATTATGAAGGATTTAGGGTTTGTAAGGAGGATTTTTGGTAGGTTTTTGGTGTTTGAGAGAAGGAGGAGATAGATTGAGAATCGAGAAAATGAAAATTGAAAGAGGAGACATATGGAGGGGGATGGGCGGTCCAATTGGCATGGGTGGGGGGGGGGGGGGTGGTCAATTGTTTACGTTTTGGGTTTGTTTCGACGGTAATTAGAAATATTCGCCGAACGCGATTTCCGAGAATATTAAAGTTCTTAAACACGATTTTACTAAAAGATTAAGTACTCATATGCCCAATATCCAAACTCGTTTACCCAACGACCGTAAGAAATGGGAAAATCCCAATATTACGACTTTTATCAGAAATCTATTCTATCAAAGTAAAAGGTTTAAATATAGTTTAAATTACTTTTAAACATTTCTAAACTATCAAAAGTGATTACATTACTTCAAACTAAAATAAAATTATATTTTATCAAATTATTATTATTTCAAATAAATTAATATTAAATTAACATGGATTAAAATATTACTTTTAAAATATAATAAAGGTCTTCAAATTTACGGGGTGTTACAGAGAGAGAGAGAGGGTAAGAAACAAAATCGAAAATGCAGTTGAATTTGTTGCTTTAGGCGGTGGTTGACGGTGTTGGGATGGACATACATCATGGTGGGAGGGAGGGAGGGTGGTGGTTGTTTATTGGTAGAGAAATGGTGAGGGGGTGGTCGTTGCTACTTTGAAAGCTTGTGATGTGAAGGAGGTTGAGGGAACATAACAAGGGTATTTTGGTCATTACATTATTTATTTACTTAATGAGTCGGGAATTAAGTAAAACGATTATCGGGAGTGAAATAAGGTGGGAGATGGGATATATACCATGGAATGTAGGTGGTTATTTGTAATAAACCAAACACATGGTGGTAAATTGTAAAATACGGTAAATATTAGGTGGTAAATTATAATTTTCTCAAAGTTTAAACTTATCATCGCAGGATTGGCTGACTGAGTCGGTCATTCCAATAAAAATAATAAGTTTAAATTATACTCTCCGTATTTAAATTCACTTTCAATCTGTTCAACTTAAATCGAGTAAAGCCAAATCCGTTAGTTTTATCAAATTCTAAATAATCTACCTAGTATAAAAGCCAAAGTTATTTATTGTATTCATATTGACCAATAATTTCAAGACTTGAAAAACTTTTATTTTAGTGGGTCTCCACATGACCTTCATACACATTTAATTACTATCTCTCCTACTTTCTTTAATTAACTCTACTCTATTTTCTACTTTTTAAAAATAAATAAATACCTCACACTATATTATGTTTTCTTAATATATTATAAAAAGATTAATGTACAACTATAAAGTGTATATATTGAAGCATAATTAATTATTCCTACATAGCTATATAGAGAGGGGATAGTTTTCAAAAAAAAAAAAAAATCGATAACTGTAATTATATTACTCCCTCCGTCCCGGTCAATTGTTGTCCTTTGGTTTTGGCACATAGACCAAGGAAAGAAGAAGGGCAATTACTAAATGACAAGTGGAACAAATAGAGTGTAAATGATCAAATTGATCATCAATTTCATTTTTAAAATAGAAAGGACAACAATTGACTAAGACACCCTAATATGGAAAAGGGCAACAAATGACCGGGAAAGAGGAAGTAGTATTTTTAGTTATAATTATTTGGAATTTTGTTTTTAATATTTATGCATTTGATTAAACGTAATTGCTCATTTATGGACAAATTTTACTCTTTCACGGATTTTTTGCCATAACTTTTCCATACCTTACCCTTCTTCTAATCAAATTCTCTCTTTTTCTCTCACTTAAAATTAATCAAGTTACTCAATTAATAATCATAATCCTCATAAACAAGTAATGATTTAACTTAAATCATTGACTACTTCATTGTATCAAATTAAGATGTAGTCAATTGTCATGATTAAATTGGGGTTAAATAAAATAAGTGAAATTAGGGTTATGGCAAAGGGGTGGCTGAGGTGGAGGAGAGGGGGTTGGTGATGGTCGCGTCAAGCAATAGATGGTGCTAAAATTTTTATGCTAGACATAATCGAGATAATATAATTTCTCAATACACTTCATATACCAATTTAAAACCTGAAGTTCATGTATGAGGTTAACCCACCATGATCAAGATAATATCATTAACAACATAAGTGAAATTAGGGTTATTGCACTTTATTTCGCCTTCCTCCATGGATATGAAGTGCTATTTGATGCAATTGCCAGCCATTGTGTCTCAGTCATCATCAATGATGCCATTGAACTTCCATTTGAAGACGTTATTGAATAGAGAAAGAATTAAAGAGGAGGATTGAATAGAGAAATAATTGAAAATTTGGCATTTGAAATGAGAGGGGTAAAATGGTTATTTTTATCCACGAAAGAGTAAAACTCGTCCATGAATGAGCACCGATTAAATTATTGAATATATCACGTGCAATTTTATTGCACGAGTATAAAACTAGTGTGTATAAAAAACCACCGTACCAAAAACTAATCAGTGCGTCTTGCTTCAGACGGGCTTTTTTGGTCTGAAATAATAAGACGAGATTTTGTAACCATTTTACAGTTAAATGTGACCACTATTGAAAAACCAGTTACCATAAGCCGTAGCATTGCCTATGTCATTGTGGTTACATTTAACTATAAAATGGTCACATATACCCATCTGAAAAATAAGACGAAAAGTGTACGTCTAAAACAAGAATTTGCAAAAACTAATTGCCGACATAGACGACAAATGAGTCGAAAGAAACTTATATCGAATCAAATAGAAACACAAAATGAAATCGTAGGAATAAGGCAGCCTCTCACAATTCACAATTAATCATTTCATTTCATATTTTCTTACATTCCACTCTACAAATCAATAAATAATTAATGTCATATAATCGTAACTTGATTCCGCATTTGGATCCACTCACGGACCGACCCGTACGGGTTTACGCCGATGGAATCTATGATCTCTTCCACTTTGGTCATGCTCGTTCTCTTGAACAAGCCAAAAAATCGTATGTTTTTCTTTCGGTTTAATTTTGAGATTGATCGATTGGGTTTTCTGGGTATTTCTTGATTTAATTGGGTTTTGATGTGTAGTTTGTTGATTTTGTTTATTCTTGTTACATTGTGTGTACAAGGTTTGTGTTTGTGTATATATTTTTGGGGAGTAGCAAATTAGCCCCATGTGTTTGTTAATATGTGCAAATTGTCTTAAGTTTTAATATGTGCAAATTAGTCCATATGTTTTGGCCAATGTGCAAATAGACTCAAATAGTCCCAATTATGTAAGGGGGTGGTTCACCCAATATAGGTATGAGGTATGGGTTTGGAATGAACCAAACCCATACCATGTGTTTGGTTGACAAAATTGAAGGTTTGATACCCATACCTCAAACCCATGAGGTATGGGTTTTTCATACCTGAGGAGGAGGTGGGTATGAGATTGATACCCACAGATCAAATTACAAATATTAAAAAGTAATAAAAACAATTGTAAAAAAATCATTTTATATATTTATTTGATTAAATTTTCTCTACATGATTTAATAGTATAAAAATTATTATTAAAAATATTGTATTTTGAAGAGTTTTTACTTTGATTGCTTTTAACCCCATACCCCCAAAATTGAACCAAACACAAGGTATGAGGTATCAAGTTTCAACCCGATACCACCCAGGTATGATTCCCGATTCCAAACCCATACGCACGCGTGAACCAAACACCCCCTATATTCCCATAACCTTTCACCGGAAATCTACCAAATCTAATGCCGGAAAAGTTCTTCAATAACCAAACCGAAAAATCGAATGTCAACCGATATTCCCCAATCCTTTAGGGGGTGTTTGGTTCGCGCGTGGGTATGGGTTTGGAATCAGGAATCATACCCGGGTGGTATGAGTTTGGAACTTGATTCCACATACCATGTGTTTGTTTCAATTTTGGGTGGAATGAGATCGAACTTCATAAAAGTTGAAAAAATCTAAAATACAACATTAAAAATATTTATTTTTGATACTAAAAAATCATGAAAATGAAGAGTTGATCAAATAAATGAAAAAAAAAATTCATTTAAAATGTTCCATTTAAGGTTTTTCCATGTTTTTTGGTTTTTTTACTTGATACCCATGGGTATCAATCTCATACCCACCTCCCCCTTGGGTATGAGAAACCCATACCTCATGGGTTTGAGGTATGGGTATAAAACCTCTATTTTTGCCAAACAAACACTTGGTATGGGTTTGGCTCATTCCAAACCCATACCTCATAAGTCATACCTCATAACTTCACCCCTTACTATTGTTACTAACCTTGCTCTTTTTCGCACATTCTAGTTTCACACAAATTAAAGCCATTAAAGGAAAGTATATATGAAAACTGTGGTTGTATAACAAAATAATCAATCATATTACATAACATAATGAACTGTGGTAGTATAATAAAGATCACACGCTAAAAATCTCCAGTATTAGGAACGAACAACCTGGATGACGAAATCAATTCAATTCATTGCTCAACAGTCAATGAATTCCTACTTCACTATTGAAGGAAGTTTACAAAAAAATCTTATCAATGCACACGTTGATTAAGATAAAGTCCTTATCAATGCACACGTTGATTAAGATAAAGTCATAAAACCTTATGCTATGATACGGGTAAATGGTAAGTTTCTTCAATCCAAGTGCTACTTTTAAAGCTTTGATAAATGCTTCGTCATGAAATTTGGTAGTTTTCCGGTGAAATATTGTCGGAATATTGTAATTGGGTCTATTTGCACATTGAGCAAAACATATGAGAATCATTTGCACATATAGAAACTTAAGGGGCCAATTTGCACATACTAACAAACATATGGGGCTAATTTGCTACTTTCCCCTATTTTTGGGTATACTATGTTTTATTCGTAGTTTATAGGAAATTCATGGGAATTAAGTTCGTTGACGAAATTCATGAACCGTTTGGTTGGCTATTTTGAAATTTAATTGCGCCGGAATTGTTAGTTACCTAGGGCCTAAGGTTATAGGTGAGTCAGTTGGAGCATTGCGTAGGAAACCACATGCGTATGAATTTGAAAATCCTGGGATTTCAAGATTTCTCCATTTTGTCGTAAATTTAGGATTTGTGGGATGTTCTAATTTGTAGATTTTATGAGGGTCAATCAAACAACACCTTCCGGAGTGATGGTGTATGATAATCACGCTGGTCATTCCGGGGTTGATATGATGAATTGACGATACCTTCATATGTTGGCGAAGTTAGGTGGAGAAGCTAATAATAATCTTGGGTTATTTCATGTGAATAATCCATCATAAGCCTCATCTCCTCATATTAATTTATACTCATCTTTGATGTCATTTAACTTGTAGTAGACTAACCCCATTCTTTACCTGAAGGTTTCTAAACAAGTGACCTTGTGGGTCCCATTCTTCCTTCTAATTTTTCTTGTTCTTTCTAAATCTTCTAAGCTTCTCCTAATCACCCAAGTTAGAACTTTTTCACTGAGTTCCACCATTTTTCCAGCTCAAACCTTCAAAACACGAAATTTACACACACAAAAATCGTAACAGATGAAATGCAATATGTAATAAATACTCGTAGAAGAATGGATATAAATTTTAGAGAATAAAGAAGAGATTTTCCCAAAACAAAAGATTTGAAAGGATGGATCAGACGTTTCAATCGCATTTCGTTTTATTCTGTATCGCATCGCTGCATCAACAATCCGGTTTAAACCACTGCATCGCATACACCAAACAAATCCTGACATTCTCCCACACTCAAATCCCCAACACACTGCCCTACTCCTCTCACACCTCCCGACTCACCAACTCGGTAATACGACTCACTCAAACTCGCCAAATAACCCAACACCTGATCTCTCCGACTCACCAACTCGCCCGAGTCACCCCCACCACACCACTTCAGCACCACCGTCTTGTCTTCTACGCTGAGGAATGTCGCGCTGTCATATTTGAGGAAGCAGCCGTCGAGCTCAAGGATGCCGCCGACCGAGTTGACTCACTGAGTTATGGAAGAGAGAGAGAGAGAGAGAGAGAGAGAGAGAGAGAGGAGGAGGAGGAGGAGGAGGAGGAGGAGGAGGAGGAGGATGGGGAGATAGGAGAAAGAGAAAGTGATGGGGTTGTCATTTTAATGGAGGTTGATAATTGAGGCAGTTGAGGGGTGTTTTTTGTTCCTGGTTGTGGTTGGAAGCAGACGGGGAAGTTGGATTTGTGTTGTTTTAGTTGTTGGGTTAAGATTATTATTCTTTTTATTGATTTACCTTTTTTTTTTTTTTTTTAAAGTATGACCTGATAAACAAGTAACCTGGTGTATTGTGAGATAAATGACGTCAAAGATGGAATTTTTCTCAGTTAAACACTAGGATGGATTAATATGAGAAGAGGGGGTTTAGGATGGATTTTTCCCATGAAATAACCCAATAATCTTTGATCTTTCTGCTTTTTCGTATGTAGATTTCTAAATACATATTTGTTGGTGGGAGTCTGCAGCGATGAAATCACCCACAAGTTTAAGGGCAAAACTGTTATGACTGAGGCTGAGCGATATGAGTCTCTTCGGCATTGCAAGTAAGCTTCTCTTTTTCAACCCTTGCCCCCCAAGTGAGGATCCTGTATATGTATATCTTTTACAGAGCAACTTGTTTGCAATCTTGTTTGGTCTGTTACTCTTTAAAAAAACATGTTGGACGAATGCTGGAGATCCCTTTTAGTGCTCGTTGGCGATTTTCTTAGAAAAAATTCATTATTTAAGAATTTATTTTCGTACCTAGATGCCTAGCTTCTGTCATTTATATCGCCATTACCCTATCTCCTATTTATAGGCTACCGCTTTAAGTTGGGTAAAGCAGTGTATATAGCCTTTCCTTCACAGTTATAGAGAAATTGCTTCAACATCCAATTTGACCCTCGCTTGAAAAAAGGAACGACTATTCACTATTCACTATTTACTGTAATAATAAGGTAAGTGGATTTGGGTGCCGTACGAAAAACACACAAATTTCAGTTTACGTGACTTGCTAAATGGGTATGTTGTTGGGGGACTTCAGTTCATATGAATTGAAACTTCCAAGGAATTTCAGTTCCGATTTCATCCGTAATGGACTAATGGCCAATGGGTAAGTCAGAATTGCTATATGATATAAAACTCCTATATGCAACCAAACAACGCTTTCCAGTTCACATGAATTCTAAAATTACGTGATATATAACTTCCTAGTTCCTAGGCATTGCAACTTTGCAAGTTCCTACGTGCAAGTGTGCAACTAAACAACCTTTTAAATGTCAGTTTGATTTGTTTCACTATATACCAAAGACAAGAAAATGGGTTGTTGGCTTCATCTAAAATAGATGTGAACCTAGAAACCATAGTTAACGAAAAGTAAATGATCATGAGGTAATCACTATGCCACTGCTTTATACAGTAGATCTTAGTATTTCGAGTCTTGCATGAGCAAGTGACCTATCAACATATCATTGATACTTTCCCTTCTCATTACTGCATTAAATAGATACTTTTCCTGTTTGGTTTATCACAATTGTTAGTTATTTATGGCAGATGGGTTGATGAAGTTATTCCTGATGCACCGTGGGTAGTGAATCAAGAATTTCTGGATAAGCATAAAATCGATTTTGTTGCTCATGATTCTTTACCGTAAGTGCTTTTAAAGCTTTGACAAGTTGCTTGATTTTAGATTTTCATATTTTGGTCCATTCAGGTTTCATTTAAATGTTGGTGGTTGCATTTAAATGTTGGTAAAAATTTGGTCACGCGATGTGCTCATCATTGGCTATTATTTATTTACAGATCTCTTCTTTACCATACCGGATTATGCTATAATGCCTAACACATTGTGTATCGTTTTTATCATTTTCCTACAGTTATGCTGATACCAGTGGAGCTGGTAATGATGTCTATGAATTTGTGAGTTCAATTGAATGAACCCTCGTTTCTTCTCAAAGCATGTATTGAATGCATTTGATGAACTTAGCCTCATTATGCAGGTGAAAGCTGCGGGGAGGTTCAAGGAAACCCAACGGACGGATGGTATTTCGACTTCTGACATCATTATGAGGATTGTCAAGGACTACAACCAATATGTTATGCGAAATCTGGCACGAGGATATACAAGAAAGGAGTTGAATCTTAGTTATGTAAAGGTGTGTTCTTGGCTGTTGATGTTTGGATCGTTCATCTGGATGTGGGTATCCTGCTGGCCACTTTTAGTTCTCTAGCCTGTAGTTCATAGTTTTATTCCTGGATTTTACAGGAAAAGAGGTTAAGAGTCAATATGAAGCTTAAGAAACTACATGAAAAAGTCAAAGAGCACCAGGAAAAGGTATGATCAGTTACCTCTCTTTCTTCTCTCTTGGTAGATAACTTTAAGTACTGTTAACAAATATCCTGAAGTATTGCGGTTATCTTGATGCTCTCATAATTCCACTCTTGTAAATAATTTTTGGCTTTTCTAAGGTTTCTTATTTTGTTATTTAGGCCATAATTTATCAATTATTGCCACAGTCAGACTGTAGAATGTGTTGTGTTGTCTAGGGAGTATATTGCCATCATGGTCAATTACATTATCCTTTTATCTTGGTCACATCCAAATTTGATGTTGGATTCTTTTCGGTTCAGTGTTTGTTTTTTTTGCTATGCTCTCTAGTTGCTTGCCTCATCAGATCTTTTTGGTACTTATCTACTTTTTTTTAACTCCTTATGACACCTTATTACTCCCAACATATTTTAGAGATGGGCAGAATCTGTAGCTGCTTCATTTGGAAATCATATGTGAAAGAGACATCAAACATGGTGCTTGATAGTGTGATGTTTGATTGCTTGTCTTCTCACGATCAAAGCTTTGAAGTTGAGAAAGGCAGTCTGGAAATATAGAAAATTCTTGGTAGCTTGATTTATCAAGTATGAATGTTTGAGGGGGATTTTGAATTATGTTGTATAAGGAGTTGAACGTAGGGAGTGATTGCTAAGAATGAACAATTATGAAAAAAAGGAAAAAATTGTTGGTTTATCTATTGTATGAAATAAACAGGACTTCTTTTCCTCTTTAACTTTATGCATAGCATTTTTTGCTGATTAATAAAGGCTGACATTCAATTTGATCCACATTTCCGGTGTATGGTGGTAGAGTTAGTAGACACATAATCAATGTATTGGTTATGAAAGACGCAACATACGAAGTAAAACAGGATCTTTGCAGTTGTGTTGGGAGCTCAGAACATTTTACCTCTCGCTCAGTTATTGAATTTGCCTTCTTGAATTTGCTCAGTAGTGAATTTGGTCATAGAGCTTATGGTGCTTTGCATTATTTATGATGAGTTAATTTCTTATTTTACAGATCCAGACTGTTGCCAAAACAGCTGGCGTTCATCATAATGAATGGGTAGAAAATGCTGATCGATGGGTCGCTGGATTTCTTGAGATGTTTGAAGAAGGATGCCATAAAATGGTAATATACATTGCTGCAACACAAATTTCTATATGGGATGGCCTAATGATAATTCATATCATCGTGAGACTTGCCCAAATGATGGGGTAGTTATTTCCAACCTATTGGGTTAATATGAGGTTTTTCAACTTAAATTGGTTGATCTAGAAGATTATATTAATGAGGCAGCTTTTAAGAGGCATATTGTTGCTTCAAGTGGTTATAGAACTTTTACAAGTCCATAATTCATAAGTTCCAGTTTTGATAATCTTGTATTTTTGGATATTTTTACCAGGGAACCGCCATTCGAGACCGAATCCAAGAGCGTTTGATGGGGCAACAGGCAGCAGGATTGTTGATAAATGGCAAGGCAGATGATAATGAAAGTGAAGAATACTTTGACCATTATGAAGACGATGATGATTACTACTACGATGAGGATGAGTACTATTACGATGACGATGTCAGCAACGACGAAGATGTCAAAAATGAAGTACAAAAAATGGAGGTTCAGCATGTGGAGGGATCAGAAAATAAAGAAGAGAAGAAATTGCCGAGTATAGCTGTGTAGGTAACATGTCATAGGTTGGTGACATACTGTTTGAAGTGTCTGCCCGTCTTTTTTTCTGAAGGTGTAATGTACAAATGTTATATACAGTAGGGTTTCCTGTCCGTCCACACACTTCTCTTTTGTATTCTGGGTTGGTTGAAAACTAAACTGAAGGACCTGAAAGATCTTTGCCTGTATTGCTATACTTGTTACGACACTACATGCGTTTCTATTGACATCGACGCTTGTAAAGTGGATTGTGTCTATCGTTGTATTGTAGCACGTTCTTATTTCCGGAGATATTCTAGATTAGAATGTAAACTGTAATTTTTTGTAGTCCGATGATGATTGTTTTTCAGCTTAATTGTCTGGTCTGCTTAGGCATACTTGAAAACAGTAGTTCAAGTTTTAGTATTTTAGTGGCGGAACGAGGAAATGTTATCAAGAACGGTTGGCGGGCTGCACTTAATAATGAAAAACTCAAAAGATTGGGTTCACATTTTTTTCCCCAAATGGCTATTAAGATAGAGCAAGTGAGAGAGAGGGTTTGTCTTATAAGAGGTCACAAGCCTGATTTGTTGTACTGTATGTATTACTCTTTTTTATAGAATCATAGTTACTGATAGAGGGTAGAAAATGGAAGTTTGTATCAGGAAACATAATATGTAAACATTTAGTTCCCATGTATTTAGGTAACCGTATATATTCTGTACATTGTATTTAGACGATTAGCTTTGTAATATATATATATATATATATATATATATATATATATATATATATATATACTAGTAGTATCCCGCGCTTCGCGCGGCATATTTTAAAATTTTATTATTATAATTGAAGAAAAAATAATAGATTTTTCTACATGCTACCTTGTATTTCTTCAAATTCTACATGGCTTCCCTCGCTTTTCAAAAATATCAGTGGTAATGAAAATATTTTAAAATACCCAAAATTCTTTAATTCGCCTCTTTTAAATGTTTCTTTTATGCATTTTGATTGATTTTTTGCCAATAATTTGTCATGTTATTCACATAAATATCGTTTTTTTAATTGTAAACATATTTTCTTTACAAAATTAAAATGTTTAAACACTTGATTTTAAAACATTTTACTAAGTTTATTGGTACCACCGATGTTTTGAAAAACCTAAGGGTACCACGTAGAATTCGAAAAAAAAAACACAGGGGTACCACGTAAAAAACCCAAATAATATAATTCATATAAGACCGCTAATATTTTTACTTATAAATAAAAATAAATTAATTTTTCTCAAATTTAATTTTTTAGGTTTAACGTCAATGTTTTAAAATAAAATACATAAAATTTTAATTAAAACTAATAAGTGAATTATGCAGTATCAAGGTTTAATTTTATAAAAAAAATTTTGACTGATTAAATATCATATTATTTAAAATAAAATTTATTCGAATAATGTAACAATAAATATTAAGTTCTCAAATTATATTATTTCACAATACGTTATGTTCCAAAATAATTAATATTTGTTCAAAATGATGTGAATATAATTTTATGTAATTTTTAGTTTTTTATGTATAACATGTGATATTTATGTATCAAATAAATGAGGTCCAAACTCAACTTATTCAAATGTTTTGATTGTATCTTGCATAATCAATGTATCAAATATATCTATAAGAAATTTGCAAATTTTTCTATGTATAATGATGTTTAAAAGTTACCTATAAATAAAATAAGTTGAACTTTCTAAAATATTCTTTTTTGAGGTTTAACTTCAAAGTATTTAAAATATAACATATAAAATATTTAATTAAAAGTAATATTTAGTTAGTCACAATCAATATTTTATACTTGACGTATAAATATTTAATTGAAGACAATAAAGAAAAATCTAGCGTGTTTTCTACTTTTTCATGTAGTTTATAATAATATATTACTTAATAATTATTACTTTTTTTTATTATTCAAATTCATTCGTGATCACTGTGTACATACATATCCGTACACATACTCGTTATCACACTATTTAAGCCTATCAAAATATCATATGTATTCAATTTCTCGCAATATAATTTTCTTTCATTCCCACACTATAAAATCTTATCTTTTAGTAGTTTTCTTTAAGTTCTATTTTTAATAAATACAGTGACTCTTTCAAATATATTTTTCATAATAGATTTAATGGTCTAAGTTTTATAACTTTCTCAAAAAGTTTTTTTTTACGTAAATGTAAAATACTGTGAGACACTCACTTTATCATCTTTACATATCAAAATATTTAAATAAATATAATAAAAATTATATTCAATTGAAAGCATTTTTCGCAATGAACGTAATTATTTACATTTTAGAATTTTTATCAAAATATTTTTTTAATAAATTTAGAATTAAATTACCGTAATTTTATAATAAAATTATTAAACTATAATTAATATTTTGCTGAGATTTATACAACATTTATTATGTTCGTATTAAATGATTAGCTGTAATTAATGTTTGTCATTAAGGCTGTATGTGACACGTGGCGCATCCACAGCGTTTCAACCCAATTATATATATATATATATATATATATATATATATATATATATATATATATATAGCAAAACTAGTTGAAAAGGTAGCTGAAACCTGAAAAGGTACCAGAAAAGGTAGCTGAAAATTAAGAGCTGATAAGCTAAGGTAGCTGATTTTTATTAAAACTGTTTGGAAACAACCTGAAAAAGTAGCTGATATTTGACGAAATGACGTAAAAGGACATGGTTTATTATTGTTATCGTTTATGTTTTTACTACTCCGTATTATTTTTGTGTTATTGGCGTTGGCGTTATTAGTAATAAAGTCATAATGTAGTTTTTTCAATATATATGTACAAGTCTCCAACATGTTTCAAAGAAAATGAGAACAATAATTAATATATCAACCATTAGGTAAAACAAAAAATATAAAATAAAACAATATATCATCGAAAAATGTACTTTACGGATAAAAAAATAAGTCTCTATTAAACTCGTACATAAGAAAAAAGAAATTAATTAAGTTGCATCCCAAATTAAAGTAGCAATACTATCGCGGATGCTTTTCATTTCCATCGACGACTCGTTCACATTTTCATTACTTGTGACATTATTACCAATGTCCGGTAGTTCTTCATCTGGTATGTAATCTGGATACTCCTCAAGAGTCCTAAATAATAAGTCATCTGGTGAGTTTTTCCGGATGTAATTATGCAAGGCAAAAGCCGCCATTATAACATCAATTTGAGTTTCCACTCTAAATTGCGGCATAAAGTGTAGTATTTTCCATCTTTTTTTAAGCACCCCAAATGACCTCTCGATACAATTTCGAAGTGATGAGTGCACTTTATTAAAGGCTTCTTTAGAATTACCTGGCGGCTCATTTTCAAACTGAGACTTGTGATACCTTGTTTTCGGATATGGTACCATATACCCCTTTCTATCAGGATATCTTTTATCCACCAAATAATACCTGCCATGCGGTGGCTTTGGAAAGTTCAATTCCGGTTTATTAATTGCATGAGTAAAAATATGAGTATCATGTGCAGTACCATCCCACTCAACAAATATAACTGTGAAACACATGTCAAAATCACATACACCCATGACATTGAAGGTAGGTATCCCCTTCCTTCCTATGTAACGTAATTGGTCCGCCTCCGGAATACAAGCAGCTATATGTGTTCCATCAATGCATCCAATACAATCCTATTATGTAAATAAAGAAAATATGTTAAGAAGGTTAATTATTATTATTATTTTTTTTGGCAGCTGAAAAGAAAGGTTCCTAGTGCGAACTCATAGCCTGTTTTGCTAAGGCATGAGCTCTGGAGTTACAGTCCCTGCGAACATAGCTAAAGCACAAACAATGAAAACCAGATGAAATAAGAGAAATGTCTTGAAGGATTCCCCTAATAAGATGATGCTTTGTCTGATTCCCCATCCATTGTGTCAGTAGTGAGAGGCAATCAGAAGAAAGTTCAACGTGTAGAAAATCTTCCTGACGTGCCCAAGAGATGGCCTCCTTCACCCCTAGAGCTTCAGCTTGAAGGGGAGATTCAGCCCGACCACTTAAATAACCTTCATATATAGTTTCCCCTTCAGGCCCAATGGCAGTCCATCCAAACTCCGCAAGGCACGGTTTTTTCCAACTTGCATCAACATAAATACGTATCATAGCGCAAGAAGAGAAATTTCCGATACAGTAAAAAGGCCGACCCACACGGAGCATCTGGAAGTCAATATCATTTTCAGAAGAAGAACCTGAGGCACCGTTCTCAAAACCTGGCGGATGTAAAGGAGCATTGTTACCCTTTTCATTTGCTTGATGAAAGTCTTTAATCATTTGGTGAGTCTTGGTGAAGAAGACGTTCGGGTTAAAGGCTTCCCCCCTGAAGCGGATGTTATTTCTTAAAGACCAGAGGCTAACCAAAATAACGAGAAAGCTTAAGACAAGATTAACCCCATCCTCAAGACCGGATAGGTAAAGGACCCAGTTAATAATCCAGTCACGAACATCCAGAGTAGGAAGATGACGGACATTGATCCCCAGCTCCGATCCAACCCAAATCCTGGAGCTAAGAGGACAGTCGCGGAAAAGGTGATCAAGAGACTCCACGGAATCGCCTGCATTGTTGCACATAGAACAATAGGGAGCCCAGTTTAAGTCCTTTTTTGCAAACTCATTCCCAACCGGAAGGGAACTTGCCATGATTTTCCATAGAAGTATTTTCCAAGGTTGAGGACCTGACAGATTCCATAGTCTTTTCCTACAAAAGAGTTTCCAGTTCGCGTGGAGCCGCTCTTTGTCTTTTTTAGATCCATGTTCATTGAAGTAATCTTGAAAGCTAATGCCATATCCACTCTTAACAGTGTAGATGCCGCTGCTAGTGAAGGGCCAGAAAATTTCATCTCGTGATTGAGTAGCACAAAGAGGGATGGCCAGAATTTGATTCGCGCTTTCTTCAGTAAAGAGTAACTTAATAAAACCTTCATTCCACCCTCCATTATTAATGTAACACCCCCATATCCAGAGGAGCCTTAACTAGGCCTTCCTTAGCATATAAGTGCGTTACCATCTCGGTTGCCCGAGGAAAGTAATTATCAAACGTCAATAAAAGAACTATTAAGTTATATTACAAGTGATTTAAACCAAAATACGATACAAAGGTACAACTCAAAGACTACTCGCTAAGACCATCATATCTCGTGAAGACTCATCCCTGCCAGGACTTCACTATCAACAACATCAACACCTGCTAAGACCGACTGCTCACCATAAGGGATCACGACAGACACATAACAAACAAACAACCACACAGGGTCAGTACTGAGATAAGATAAGGCAATGGCAACTGAAATCAACAATACAAATAATACTATTTGTCCCAACCACAATCACAACAATCCAACCAACTCATCACCGACCATCCCCTTTGGACCACCGCGTGGGGGACCGCAGCCGTACCCACCAAATCCCCGCTCATCAAATCGAGCGATAACCCTGTCCATTAATGTGCACATCCCCTTCCGTGGCGGGTTCCACGAAGGGCGAAACTAGGGCGTGAAGTCACTCCCGCAAGTGACCCCACTCAGCCGAGAACGCATCTCGAGAACCATCAACAACAATCACAACCACAAACACAGTACAATCTTTATATCAAACAACCAAATACAACACATCACCAATACTATCATACGACCGACACACTAGACCATCTACAGAAACTGAGTAGGCGAACCTACCTTTAAGCCATCGCAACCAATCCATGCCGACAGATAACATGTCCAGCGATCAAGCAACGCCTATAGCCAGAACACAATTCTAGATTACTACCAAGCAAACCCTAACTATGAAAAACAAGG
The DNA here is from genome assembly GCF_048544455.1 of Silene latifolia. Lineage (NCBI taxonomy): Eukaryota > Viridiplantae > Streptophyta > Magnoliopsida > Caryophyllales > Caryophyllaceae > Silene > Silene latifolia. The sequence continues at coordinate 356,007,654 of NC_133538.1, forward strand.
ACACGGATGATGATTATGACATACCTATAGGGAGAAACTCAGCAAAAGACCGCTACCCGACTCAAGAGACGCCCTCCTAAGGCACAAGGATCTTCACAAAGGTTTCCATGGAGGTTTTGAGGTGAAGGGAAGGGAAAGAGGCGACTGAAAGATAGGAGGAAAGTGGCGGAAGTGATATGCGGATTTAACAAAACGCGATATAAAACCCTCAAAAACCGGGTACTCGATCGAGTACCCAACATACTCGATCGAGTAGCCCCCTACTCGATCGAGTAACCTAGCTACTCGATCGAGTAGCCTCTACTCTATCGAGTACCACTCTTCTCACGCAACCCAAAACGACTTCAGCACTTACTTCAAAGACCATTCCCGCTCCCAAGGTCAGTCAACGCTGGTCAAAGGGTCCCTAAAAGGACGGGTATTACAGTCTTCCCCCCTTAAAAAGAACTTCGTCCCCGAAGTTCGACCCATCTCTCCGGCTCATGAAACGGAACCAACACCCTCTCACCAACCTTCCCGGTCCAACCATTATCTCTTGGAAATACCATCCCCCCCCCCATGTCATCATCATCACTGTCCACACTTATACATATCGATTCTTATTACTGTCATGCAAGCGTCACCACCGTCAACTGTTATTCTATATATATATATACAAAACATCTGACTCGCTATGTGAATCGCCACCCACGATCACCCAACACACAGTAACAACTATCAAACGATCAATCTAGAACATGTCTCATAACCACTTTCATGTGATACTACTAACGCCACCATGTTACTCGGCAACGTGATTCAAACACGATTCATCGCACTATAACCACTTCTTCATGACCGTTTCTTGGAACATACAACCACATTCACTTTAAAGAACTAAAGTAATTCGTTATACTAAAGCAGAACATAATACCAACAACAATATAAACAACTACCAACAACGTTATAAATAAGCAAAACATTATTCAAAAGCAACCTTTTTATTTCGCGACATTACTCTTCCCCTCTAAAAAGGAACTTCGTCCCCGAAGTTCACCACCCAAATTACCACGCATTTTACTTATTATTTGATTCATGACATGGGTTAAAACATGTTATCTATCGCGGACATTACTCGTTAAGCACAAACTCGTTAAATTAGCAATTATACACTAAGCACCGGACTAGTTAGCTGCCGTCCAGAAGGCACGATACTATGGTATGCACAAGTGTGTGAGAAGATATAATTCCGATAAATAAGTCGTAATGAGGCGTATGCAACATTAAAGTACAAGAAACTATCGCTGCTTCACTAGCTGTGACAAATACGCTTATAAACTTCAAGCACGACTTCCCACATATGAATTTAACGGTTCAAAGGTGTTACTACGCACTAATAACCACATTAAACATTAAACTTGCCGTTATAAAACAATTGAACATTTTTAATTTTCAAAAACCTCCTGTAATAGTGCTACTCGATCGAGTATGTAGCGGTACTCGATCGAGTGCCATGCTACTCGATCGAGTGTCTTGGCTACTCGATCGAGTAGCCCGAGATCAGAATGTTTCCTTTCTTCCTTTCCTGCAGCTACTCGATAGAGTGTGGGGTACTCTGTCGAGTACCTGCAGGTCAAGTACCTTACATAACCCGCCATAGACCAACATATATAAACATGACTGTCACACAAATTGAGTCGGGATGACGCCCCGACTCTCAATCATCCTGCAAACGGTTAAAGTAGCTAATCCGGCCTTATGGCCTAACGATACAAGTTCATAAATAAAGTTTCAACTAAAACAACCGAAAATCTAACCACGCTACCAACAACAACTACCACTAACAATCATGAACGAAGATAGAAACAAGGAGTATCACTCCCTGCTGCTTCTTCGCCGCTCAAACATCACCTCATCATCACCACCACCCGAAGTACTCCTCCGCCGACCCGATCCCCGTATCCACTCCCCGCTCCGCTCCCGGGCCCACGTACCATGGGGTCAAGCCACCGTAAGGGAAGGACTGAGGTGCCCCCACGTCGATCGATCCACCCCGTAGGAATGGAAAACCCCGAGTAGTCCCCAACTCCACTCCACCAAACCGGATGCGGTCCCTCGGCCCCTATCCCCTGAGCGTACGCCATCTCGTGCATGTTCCGGAGTGTCAAGGTAGATGACACTCTCTCCGCAGATGGCGGATCGCGTCTCGGGGTGTCGAGGTAAGGGTAGCATGAAAAAGGCTCTTCTTCTTTGTGGTGCTCGGGCCGTGGCCTAGTCTCCGAGGCCCTCTCTCTCACTCGACGGGGTCCCCTCACCACTCAGGGTCTCTCTACCACCTGAACTCCCGCATTCTCACCCTTCGTCGGCTCCGGCATCTCCTCAAGGATGGTGCCGTCGATGAGGTAGGTCCGTAGGCCATGGGGGTCTGTCATCATCCTCCTCCTCCTCGTCATCGGAGTCCACTTTGTCACTCTCGTCGGCTCCAAGGGCTCCGTGGGTGGGAGGTGCTCGGAGCTGGAATCTTCATGCAACTCATCCCCACACCCTCCACGCTAGGCTACCGTCGCCCAAGGTCCTCAACCATTTCGGGTCGAGATAGTATTCACGATCCATGGTAGGCTTTGGGGTAGCTAGAGGCACGTCGCCGAAGAAGCCTCAAAGGAGGTTAGCTTTTCACTAACCGAGTGGCAATAGCACCACAACTCGGTGCGGGAAGGGGAAGAAGCCATCAAGGCAAGGGCAGCACAAACTATAGAAGGAGCATTAAAGACCACTTTCCTGGCCCGCTCCGGGTTGAGGTAAGACATCAGAAGTAAGACCTCATGATTATTCAATTTACTGATATCCTTTCGGTCATAGAGGAGGTTCGAAAGAGAACGGAGAAAGACCCTCAAGGTAATATGCTGAACATCATTAATCAGCATGTTGCTCGAGGTGGGAGCTTGCTTCCCAGTCAAGCAAGGCATTAGGCGGCAAACGCCGCACTCAGCTGGAATATCAGTTATGGAATCCTTGGGAGGCTTGGCCAACCCAAGGTGAGAGGCAAACAAATCCATGGTCAACAGAAAACTGGTATTCATCAATCTAAACTCAACAGTCTGACCCGCTGGGTCATAGTTAAAAGAGCTCATGAACTCTAGGGTAAGAAAAGGGTAAGTGTGCTTCCTCAGCCTGTACAAACCCGTAAACCCCAAGGTCTCGAATATGTGACGGACATCCGTCTCTATCTCCAACTCCTCTAACACAGTGGTGTCTATACACTTTGTAGGTCTCATTTTGCGTTTTTGTAAGGCTACAAAACGCTCCCTTTGCTTGAAGTCAACAAAAACAACTGTAGGGTATTCGGGGACTGCGGGTACCACAGGTCCACTCCCCTCTCCCGTCTCAGATGGGTTACTCCTCCCCCGCTTACTTTGGCGGAGTCCAAGGTTCAGTCTCGGCATCTGCTTAAGGCATATGTTCAAGCAACTTATATAAACATGCAAGTATTGATTTCATGTAATTTGAATTCGACTTATCAGCTAGGCACACCAATTTATCAACAACTTTCAGCATGTGGAGCACATAATTCACGCCTGTTAGCTTGAACATGAAACTAAGTACGCACATTCACCAGCAGTTTCCAAAATTTGACATGTAAGCGCAGGTTATTACTACTCATAATCCATAGTTGTGAAAGAAATTATCATGGCGTTTACATATGCTCAACAAATTCGAATATCCTAGCATGATTCTAAGGTTATTCCAAACACACTTCTAATCACATGTTACTAATTCAAGAGAAAGAATAATTTATAACATATCATTATCAGCCTTCACTATTATGCACAACAACTCAATTAAAATTTTCAGACGGTCTTTACAGCTGTGAAAATTTCGGCATGTATTCATCAATCATCGTTTCTATTAGCATATTGAAGTTCAACTCATGCTTATACTGTCAATTACAACATCAATTTTTCAATTATAAATCACGAATTTCCATTTAAGGCACTTTTAAGACGGAGTTTTAAGGCAACATTTCTAAGGGTAAAATCATCAAAATCTATCCTCCAACATGATATAAACAATACTTAAGACTCAATTCTACCATCTAATCATTGTAAAACAACCAAAAATCGATTTCAATTTTGGAAACCCTAGAAATTTCGGGTTCAACCCTTGCAATTCGTAATCTAATCTACAGCAATTAGTCACCAACAAACATGGAAAGGAGGCATGTGAATCATATTTCAACCATCAAAAGCAACTACCTACTCATGTAAGTCGAAAATTTCAGATTATTTCACTATTTTAACACATTCAAAGCAATAAACCATGTACATTAGGAAGAATAGCATACCTTGATTGATTAACAACACAAAAGGACGGAATTAAACAAGAAAATCAACCCCAAGGATCACCACAAACCCAAGAGAAAGAGAGGTTTTGAGAGGAATTAGGCTTAGCTAAGTCGAAATATAGAGGAAAGATGAGAAGAATGGGAAAGAAATAGGAAGAATAGGGGTTTTATGAAAACCCGTAGGAATTACTGCACAGTAACCTACTCGATCGAGTGCCTGGAGTACTCGATCGAGTACCACCCTACTCGATCGAGTAGGAGCTAAATCATCGAGTATCTGCGGAAACTTTCCCACATCCCGATATCATGGCTTCCTAATGGATCGAGTGAGGTCTACTCGGTCTAGTAACCCCCGCACTCGGTCAAGCATAGTTAAGTGCTCGGTCCACAGTACGAAGTAACTTGAAGATTCCTGCAAAACAATATGTGTGTCGATTCCAAACTAAGTTCGGATTTCGGCACCGATTATCGCCCTTGCTCACGCATTACCACTACTACGCACCGTCCCAACTATTAAAGCATACTTTACATCACGCCACACCAATTAACCAACTCGAATCATTTCTAAACATAATCCCGCTATATAATACACTGAAACTTACTTTACATGTTATTACTAAACTCGTGTTTACTTCAGATTGAAACGTATAATTAACATTAATTCTTCCTTTCACTTATCACATAATTATATACTTTGCAAACCACTTATTCAATTATGTCTTACATTCCATCCTAAGCAATCTATCTTGCATAAATCAAATATTACGCAGCGGAAAAAAAATTTCAACTAAATAGCAAAGCATATACACATTACCATATGCCGTGATTCGGATTTTTACTCACCTATACTATAATTATCATTATAGTCATCGCGGTAGGATCTATAATCTCACTTACAACTTCCGTCATCATTAATTTTATGGCAAACACCTACGTGTTCACTATTCATATTACACATTCGATTTCACACTTTCACGCATCTCCATGACGTATAATTTCGTCCCATATCTCATAGCTATCATATAAGCTCACTAATCATTCAAAGAACTCAATAATCTCATCAACAATTACCATACACGGTCTAATATATCACTAATACACCCCTATCAATTCCAACAAGGCTTAACCGAAGGTAGCTCCGGCACAATTAACATACATATTACACCTAGACACACGGACTCCACATTCCCATACCATGTGACTGGCTTAAGTGTCATGGGGCCAAGATTTTGAAATGAGGGCGCCTACTCACCCAAAATCTAGCATTAGCTGGGGCTCCCATTCCACATACACCAGGTTCATTTTATTAGACTCCCTACGTTCATTATGTTCATTTGTTACAGGTTCCAAAATCGTCGCTCTGATACCACTTTGTAACACCCCCATATCCAGAGGAGCCTTAACTAGGCCTTCCTTAGCATATAAGGGCGTTACCATCTCGGTTGCCCGAGGAAAGTAATTATCAAACGTCAATAAAAGAACTATTAAGTTATATTACAAGTGATTTAAACCAAAATACGATACAAAGGTACAACTCAAAGACTACTCGCTAAGACCATCATATCTCGTGAAGACTCATCCCCGCCGGACTTGACATCAACAACATCAACACTGCTAAGACCGATTTCGCTCACCATAAGGGATCACGGCGGACACATAACAAACAAACAACCACACGGTCGTCAAGATCGAGATAAGATAAGGCAATGGCAATCGAAATCAACAATACAAATAATACTATTTGTCCCAACCACAATCACAACAATCCAACCAACTCTCACATCGATCGTCCACCTGGACTACCGCCCCGTGGGGACCGCGGCCCGTACCCACCAAATCCCCGCTCATCAAATCGAGCGATAACCTTGTCCATTAATGTGCACATCCCCTTCCGTGGCGGGTTCCACGAAGGGCGAAACTAGGCGTGAAGTCACTCCCGCAAGTGACCCCACTCAGCCGAGGAACGCATCTCGAGAACCATCAACAAAGAATCACAACCACAAACACAAGACAATCTTTATATCAAACAACCAAATACAACACATCACCAATACTATCATACGACCGACACACTAGACCATCTACTAAACCGAGTAGGCGAACCTACCTTTAAGCCATCGCAACCAATCCATGCCGACAGATAACATGTCCAGCGATCAAGCAACGCCTATAGCCAGAACACAATTCTAGATTACTACCAAGCAAACCCTAACTATGAAAAACAAGGACACGGATGATGATTATGACATACCTATAGGGAGAAACTCAGCAAAAGACCGCTACCCGACTCAAGAGACGCCCTCCTAAGGCACAAGGATCTTCACAAAGGTTTCCATGGAGGTTTTGAGGTGAAGGGAAGGGAAAGAGGCGACTGAAAGATAGGAGGAAAGTGGCGGAAGTGATATGCGGATTTAACAAAACGCGATATAAAACCCTCGCTGAAAACTGGGTACTCGATCGAGTACCCAACATACTCGACCGAGTAGCCCCCTACTCGATCGAGTAACCTAGCTACTCGATCGAGTAGCCTCTACTCTATCGAGTACCACTCTTCCCACGCAACCCAAAACGACTTCAGCACTTACTTCAAAGACCATTCCCGCTCCCAAGGTCAGTCAACGCTGGTCAAAGGGTCCCTAAAAGGACGGGTATTACAATTAATGCAGATGTCCTTAACACGAAGATCTTTTAGGAAAATAAAGCTTCCCTCAAGAAGGCAGTCTTTAGGTTCCGGGGTTCGCCCGTTAACCCATTTTTGTCCCACACATTAAGATTAGAATCAATTCCAGGTTTCCAGCCAATATATTCCTTAATAATCTTTAAGCCATGGGAGATGCTCCGGGCCCCCCAGGAATAGTACTTTTTGCTGCAGAGCCATGAATTGTTTTCTATTCCTAAGGGTCCCAGAATCTTTTCTCTGAAGACCGAACAGAAAAGAGATGTCTCATTTGACACAAGTCTCCACGCATGTTTTGCCAATAAAGCTTGATTGAGACAACCCACATTTCGAATACCAAGACCCCCTTCACTCTTCGGAAGACTAGTAAAGATTCCACTATACTAGTGGAGGCACTTACCTGTTTTACATCCAGCCCACCAAAAATGTGACAAGAGAGCATTAATCTTCTTGGTCACACTTACCGGTATTTTAAATGCCGATAGAAAGAAAATGGAGAGATTGGATAGGACGGAAGAGATTAAGGTAAGTCGTCCAGCTGGAGAGAGAAAAATCCCATTCCACGAAGAAATTCGCTTCATAACCGCTTCTATAAGACCCATAAAGACCACCTTTTTTGATTCCTGGAACTCAGTAGGAAGGCCAAGGTATTTCCCAAATCCTTTGTTATGCTTAATGTTGAGGGACTTTAAACAAGATCTCACCTGTCGTAGAGTGGTGTTTGGGCTGAAAATGACCCCCGACTTATCATCATTAATGACCTGTCCCGACGCCTCGCAGTAATTGACTAGGAGGCGTTTGAGATGGTGCACAACCATTCCTTTGTTTTGCAAGAAGAAAACCGAGTCATCCGCAAAGAAAAAATGCGTTAAGGGGGGCACTCCACGACACAGTCGAATACCCTGAATAGTGCCCTCTCATTGGGCACTCTCGATATTGCAGGATAAGACCTCCATACATAGAATGAAGAGATAGGGTGATAGAGGGTCACCCTGCCGGAGGCCACATTGCGGCTTAAAAGAGCGGAGAGGGACTCCATTTAATAAAATTTCATAACTTACTGTCGAGACACAATTCATTATCAAGCTAACCATCCTTGAAGGGAAACCAAAACCAAGCAAAACAGCCTGAAGGAAATCCCATCGAACTCTGTCAAAAGGTTTGCTCATATCTGCTTTGAAAGCGACCCTACCAGATTTCCCATGCTTGTGAGTGTTAACTTTATGAATCGCTTCATGTGCTAGCAAAATATTGTCACTAATACTTCTTCCAGCCAGGAAAGCATTTTGGTAGTCCCCTACTAAGTATCCCATGACCCTCTGCATGCGATTTGTGATACATTTGGTAATAATCCTCATAATCACATTACAAAGGCTAATTGGCCTGTAATCCTTGACCTCTTCGGGGCTATCACATTTGGGAATTAAGACGATGTAAGTACGATTCATTTCCTTCAAAACAGCACCAGAGTTGAGGATGGAAAGAATAGCCTTAGTGCAATCTTTTTTTACAAGATGCCAGCATCGCTGGTAGAAAATTGTCGGAATACCATCCGGGCCAGGAGACTTTAATGGCCCCATTTGGAAAACCGCCAGTCGGACCTCCTTAGCAGTAAAGGGCTTACCCAGAAAGTCCGCATCATCATTTGTCACTCTTTTTTGAATGTTCCCGAGTAATTGGGTTAGAGGAGGGGGGGGGGGGGGGGGGGGGGCGAGTGTCCATGTGGTTCTTTGAGCACGGCGCCGAGAGAAAAGGTTGATAAAAGATTCCTGAAAACAGTCGCTAATCTCCTTATGCTCATAAGTCCAGTTCCCATCATTTCTTTTAATGCCCAGAATATAGTTTCTTCCCGCTCGCCCTTTGACCCAATTAAAGAAATATTTAGTACAAGTGTCCCCATCGACCAACCATTTCAGCTTAGCTCTTTGTCGCCAGTAAATTGCCATTACCCTTACAAACTCCCGAACCTCCTCATTTACAAGTTCATACTCTTCTTCCCCACCTCCCGCAGTAGCAATATCAATACCATGTTCCAGGCGTTTGTCAAAATCATCCCATTTGTCGGACCAATCATTCCTTTTATCTAAGGCCCACTTTCTGACATGCTGTCGAACCCTAGCAAGTTTCCGAGTAACTCGGAATGCTGGGGAACCATTATCAGGTACTATCCAAACGTCCTTAATAACTTGAATGCATTCTGGGTAATCCAAAGCCCAAGCATCCAATTTATAAGGTTTGCTGCCGGTTGGTTTAGTAAGGTGAAGATCAAGTTCGATAGGTGCGTGGTCCGAAATCTGGATCGGATGGTGTTTGATGCCCGTTTCAGGGAACAGAGTAAGCCACTCTTTAGATCCTAACGCCTTATCAAGGCGTTCATAGACTCTGGAATCTCCCTTTCTATTGTTACACCAAGTAAACCTAGGCCCCTTAAAAGGGATATCAATAAACTCATTCCGTAACTTCCAATTGTTGAAGGAACAAGCGCCTCGTATTTGCGAATTTCTGGCACTTAGTTTATCGCTCCTATAATCCACTTGATTAAAATCCCCCACAATGAGGTACGGATGAGAAAGTTTTTGTAAATATGCCTCTAAGTTCTCAAAAACCGACTCCCTTAACTCAAAATTAGGCGCACCATAGAATAACACAAGATACCATAAACGCCCATTCATTTTTTCCACGAGAAGAACCATAAAATTATTACACGCCTCAATAAGGCTCATTTTTGCTTCTTTCTTCCATCCGACCCAAAGCCCACCCGCCGCACCATTAGCATCAATTCTAGCGGACATAACAAAACCAAAAGGGCGAAATAAAGGACTAACATTATTTACATTACATTTTGTTTCGATAAGAAAGAGAAAATCATAATAACTACTACTAGTAAGAGCTCTTATTTTAGGAATTGTAGGGGCGAGCGCATTGTTGAGACCCCTACAATTCCAAATAAGTCCATTCATGGTGAGAGAGGAGGTTGTGACGGCCCAACCTCCGCAAAGCCACCGTCAAAGTTCACCGAGGAGTCTGACTCCACCATTTCTTCATCATCAGTGATTTTGATACAAAAACTTGCTGTCTTGACCTTCACAGCCTTAAAGTTACCTGCAGCAGCAGCATTTCCCTTATCCCAGCACCGCTTTTTAGCCAAATGCCCCAGATAATCCCTAGCCTGACCTAAGGAGCTCACGTAATCAGCATCAACCAAGCCATCAGCCACCTCAGTGCAACACTTCCTCTTTTTAGCCCTCTTGATTGTTTCCTTCAAGCTTGAACTCATTTCAGAATGACAGTAGAAATCAGCCAGTCCCATACACCCATCAGAGGAACCATGGACTGCAATGTTAGCATGAAGAAGAGCTTTGTTACCAACAGCTGGTACAGCAAAGAAATTATCCCCAGCCTGCCCAGAAAGTTCCTTAGTAGCAGCAGCAAAAGGTTCAGTGACATTAACCTCAACTCCCATCAAATAATCTTCCAGAGGTAAAAGGGATGTAGATCCCATATCAAGGTCATTTCCTTTGTTGTTGATGGCAGTAGAAGAGAAGTCACCCTTAGCATCAGGGAGCTTCAGTATGTTTAGATTACTATCAGCTTTGACAACTCCATTGTAACCCACAGAGAGAACAAGATCAGTATTAATTCTGGTTGAAACAGCACACTTAGGAGCTGGAGGAGAATCAGTGGTGTGAGCATCTTCAGAGATCAGATTAATGGCCTGACTGTAACTGGAAGAGTCTTGAGTAGCAGTGTCCCAGTTCAGCAGACTTAGAGAAGATGAATAAACAGGAGCAGGAGCAGCAGGTGCATCTTCAGAGTCAGAATCACTAATATAAATTATCTCATTAAGAAAGAGATTAGCAGCTTGATTCCTTGCATCAGTGGTTCCATCAGAAGCAGCAATAGGATTCCCATTACTAGAATGAACATTAACATGATCAGCTGTGAGAACCTCTAGATTCCCAGCAGAAGAATCCCCATTCCCATTTTGATTTGCATTCTGGCCATCTGCAGCAATATGAATTATGGTACCATCAGGTTGATGGTACCTAATGGGCAATCCACCAGGAGGGGGGTCAAAAGTTTGGTTAAGACCCTTGTTATCATCATCCATTCTGGCCCAGTCCAGGTCACCCTCCACTCTGTTCAGAATCTCCTCTTGTATGCGCAGATCACGGTCAAGAACTCCACTCAGATTACCCTGCCCAGTGTAGATCAGGTAGGGGTCATTTTGTTGCATTTGATGCAACTGATCTAACTGAGCCATGGTAACATCACCCTGTGCATCAAACTCATCTCCAACACTATGATAATCCTCATTTTGATTTTGGTCTTCATCAAGCCACCCTCCAGCCCCAGCAACTGGAGGTGCCTCCATACCATTTAACTCCCCATTGATGGGAGCATGATCAGACATCTCCAGATCATGAAGTGCAGCCTGATTACCATTTGAAGGGCCCTCCTGGGCATCAGACATATCAGCATCACCCAAAGGACCAGTACCATGGCCCTGTTCCTGAACATTAGTTACCCCATTCTCATTACCCAACTCATTGTTTACCTGAAAACCCACAGGCCCAGCAAAAGGCTGGGCTGTTACAGCAAATATCATCCCTGGGAGAACCCTACCACCTGGAGTAATGCCCAGGTCAAAAATCAATAACCCTTTCTGGAGATTCTCTTCCTTGACTGTTACTCCTATCCACACCATTTCTCAGACGAATTCTTGAGCTAGTGAATCTAGTAGTGGGTGGGGTAGCTCGTAAATCAAGGTTAAACATTGTGTGATTACTGTGAGATTGAAAGACTACGAAACCCTTAGACTCAATCCTATCAAGCATACCATTAACAGTTGACACAATAGTAGTTACACTTTCACGGCATTGAACTCCCTTATGCCCTACCTTCCCACACTTTATGCAATATTTAAAGAGTTCTTCATAACGAAATTGAACCCAGAGGAGGTAGCCTCCCTCCATAGCCAGGAAAAAACCGGGCATAAGGGGTTCATTCAACTTAATACCAACTTTAATTCTAAGGTAATCATTATCTGGTACGACATCAAAGGGTTCAACAAAGAAACGGTGACTGAGCATCTTACCCGCTATATTAGCCACATCCATGGATAAAAACTCAAAAGGCAAACCGCAGACTCTGACCCAAACCTCAGCAAAGGGGAACCTTACCGTCCTTGGCACTATGTCAGGATACCAGCGCACAAAGACCATCATAGCTCCGTCCATCGTTGCAGTGCTCCTTTCCAGAAGCCCTGCCCTATCATCATCATCCTCACAGTAGAGGACATAAATCTCTCCCATCTTATAAGCCCTAACCCGCCCTTTAGTTCTCCATTTCTTCTTAATAATGTCATTTACTTTTTCCGCCTCAAAAAGACGGTAATCAACCAAGAACCCCAAGATACACTTCCCCCAAAAATCTCTAGACTTCCCAAGTTTGGTAGGATCAACATTCATGACGCCCCCTGACCTGGGGAAACGCCAAAGGTTAATATGAAGTGGATTTTGAGGCTGGAAATCAGGATTTGGGTGGGATTGGAAGTAATTTTGGTGATTGTTGAAATTTTGATGAACATCCACTCCCTGGACTTCACCATTGTTGTTATTAGCAGTGTTCCCAAACCGCCCAAATTGGGTTTCAAATTCCATTTGTTTTGGTTTTGATTTGGAGTGATTAAGATGCTGAAGAAGAAAAGATTTGATATAAGTTTTGTGATTTTTTGATTCTGAAGGAAGTGGAGGGGTTGAAGGTGGCGAGAATCCCATCTTGTCATTTATAGGAAGGAAACCAACCCAGAAAATGGATCGTTTCTCGGCAAAACCAAAAGAAAGACAGTTGAGAAGAGGGATGCAGAAGATTACTTGAGCCACCCAAAAATTAAAGACCCAATTAAATGGGTAGCAGTGCAATGATGAAGGAATATGAAGAGTTATATGAATTGTTCCAACAAAATCCCCAGAAAAAACCCAATTAAATTCCCCCTTCTATAATCATAAGATGCTATAACCATAGCAGCGTAAATCAACAAAGAGAATGATTTATTAGGGGGTAGACTTTTCAGAAAAGGGAATGAAGAACACCCAATAATTGGAAAAGATGATTGAAAATCGTGAAATAGCTAGAACCCTAGCTCCCCTTTTTCTTGGGAGAAAAGCTCTCTTTTTTTAGAGAGAGAAAATTCTATCTACTAAGGTTAATTAAATGTAGCATTATAAAATATTTCTTTTACGATAATTATAAATGCAATACCTTAAAGTATGGCGCATATCTTTCATCGTTTGCAATATGAAGTGGTATATATGGAAAAGAAGCATCTTCTGGCTTTATGATGTCACGTGCTAGGCTCATATAACCTCTACTTCTACCACCAATTGCTTCTAATACTTCATGAAACGATCTGCTAATAGTCTCACCAGAGCGTTGAAATCGCTCACACACATCTCGATTAGAAATGCCCAAGGCCATGGTATATATAAATACACCCACTTTTTCAATAACTGACATTTTATCGCTCCCTCGTAATCCATAGTTCAATTGAAGATCTTGACACAATTGTTTAAATACACTTGATTCCATCCTAAAAGCATTTACACATCGAATAGGGTGTCCATTCAAAACCTCTTGCATCCAAATCTCTCCCGTATAAATTGAAGTCATGCATGCTTCCTTGTAAATATATTTATAAAAGTAAGTTGATATGGCGGAAGTAGTACTAGTCGCCATAATCCAAAATAATTTACGCTTTCTCCTTTTCCTTTCCTCATTGTCCATGATAACCTACGTAATTGAAAAAAAAAACATAAACACAATAGAAACTTAAAAACAGTCTTGCTTATTCATAATAGTTGTTCATCCAACAAATAAAAAATTCGATACGATATAATAAATTTAAGTACTAGTTCAAAAACACGTCTAAACATGAGTGCTTTCTAAAAAATCAATAGTCGAGTAATTTATTTGTCTCTACGCTGTATGAAGTCTAACCAAGCCATTCTATCGTTATCATCCTCCATCTTCATAAATAACTCTCTTCTCACACTATCTTCAAGTGTTGAGTGGACTCATAGTAAGCATCATCTTCATCATTCCCTTCATTTATTAAGCATCATCTTCATCATTCCCTTCATTTAGATCACCTTCTAGATCACCTTCTACATTTACTACATTCACGCTTGAAGGATCCATACTTGGAGCCACAAGCCTTCTTATGTAGCACGTTTACTTTCAAAAATTTGGAAATATAAATCTTCAAAGGTAGGATGTAATGGTTTGTTTTTGAACTTTTTCGCATCTGGTTTAGCCTGTAAAAATGATATATACAATTACAACTCTGATATCATAATAAATAACTTTAAGAATAGTTAGATACAATAGTATTCAACAAAAACTTACCGCAATTTTGTTCTTCCACCATTCATCTGAAGCACTTATTCTACCTGAAGCGGGATCCAACCCAAGCCCAGTCTCTCCGTTCTTTAAAAACTTCCAAAGGTACCAATCAACTCTCAATGAATCAAATTTATTTTTCATACTTTTAAACTGATACTTTCGACCAGTTTTCTCTCGCACCTCTTTTGTGGATGTCATGCCACCTGAAGGCTTGTCCCCGCCCATTTTTATGGATGCAGTTAATACAAACTTCACATAACACCGTCACATCATTATCCGTCCATCTAAAGTTTTCATCCTTTTTCTCATTACCTAATTCCATCTTAACCGTTGAACATGAAACCAATTTATTAGTATAATGAAACCAGCAAATCCCATTATGAAATTAAGCTTTACAAATACGTTTTTTGGTTGCATTACAACTAGTGATACACGCCAAATCCCTAATGCTAATTATTCTGGATAACTCAATCATGCTAAGGCAGGGGAGCTAAACTATCTGATGGGCGCGCCAAATCAAATGGAGGGAAATACTAGAATTGTCAACACTGGAACTATTATCATAAAATGCAAAGGGACTGGTGTAATCAAGCCAGCACTGAACAACAGAATGAAGGAAATGAATAACCAGTACATGCCAGTGGGATTGTGCCAGCTAATTAAGTGATGGTAGAAGCACCTGAAGGACAACACAACTTAGGACCACTAAAGGAATAGCCTCTGAATAATCTAGCCGTTATTAGCATAATTCCAAAACATAGTGAGCTGTCCTAGTAGCTGTCAATTATTGGTATCATTGCACTGAAATCCAATGATTGTGCTCCAAGGCAAACTCTCCTATTTAAGCAGGCATTAGGCCAAGAATAAGGCATTCAGAAATTGTCTAAGTTGATGTATGTAGGAGATAATTCCCAAGTGAAACCATTCACTGCATAATTTTCTTTGTAATAGCCTATCAATTTATATAATTGAACAGCTATTCTTATCCCATTTCGACTTTGTTATTTCCTTACTCCTGTTTTAAACCCTTATTTATTTAAGCCCTATCAGCCCATCACAAACAAGACTAGCTGATATTAAAATACCACCTATAAGGCTGTCATTCCCAAATCTTTCGTCCTCTTACCATCTCTCTTTCACACAAAATTTTCTCTTTATTTTTACTTGGCTGTATATCCTAGCACGAGTGAAGTTTTCACTCTATTTTCCCATTTGAGTTGGAAGAATCAATTTATGCAAAGGTCAAATTACTAGGGTTCTTAGAAAAATAAAATCGGGGTTTCTTCGATTGATTAGCTGATTTGAATTATGTAAAGCTCCTAAAGAACCAAGACTCCAATCATCCAACAAACTGATAACATAACGCCTACTAATCAAATCATGATCATCATCTAGAAAACCCACCTATAATGAAATTTTAATTGGATTTTCTATTCATACTAGATAATTAATTAAGCCAATTTGACCGAATGACGCTAAATTAATGAAAAAGAAACAATTAACAATACCTCTATCTGTAGAAGCAAGTCGGCGGAGCAATCTGACGCTCAAGTCTGGTACTTGTGTTGAAGAAATTCACTTTTTATGTGGCAAGAGTGCTGAAGAATATAGTGAAACGGCAGTGGTAATTTTTTTGGAGAACTATTGAATTGAATGAGGTTTTTTTAATTGGTAACATTAAAGAAAAATAAGGGTAAAATAGGTAGTTAAAAAGAAATCAGGTACCTGATTTCTCAAAAGCTACATGAGGTAACATTTTATTTCAGGTACCTAGTAGTTGCCAAACACTTAAAAAAAAAACAGGTACCTGAACTTTTTTGCAAAAAGCTACTTGAGACAAATCAGGTACCTGAAGCGTACTACCAAACAAAGCCATAGTATAAAAGCTGAGTTTTTTAAAGAGTTCTCATTAGTTGCTGAGTTTTAACATATGAGTCCTCATATTTTCTATTCTATTTAATTACTCTCTCTCCCCAATCCAATTCCTCTTATTTCTACCTCATACTCCTATTTTAACTACTTATGTTAAAACGTAAGTTAAAATGTCACAATTTACATAAAATGTTGCAATTTACATACATTCAACGGGTCTAACATGTCAAATATCTAAAATATAATTCTAATAAAATACGGTTGTGTATTACTGCCTGCTATTCAAATATAATATTTATCAAATATTCGAATCTCCAAATTTGACTATTTGTATTGTCACGGTATTGAACACTTAATCATGCTCAATTATATGCTCATGTATCTAATGACAGCGCCTGCTATTACGACCCATACATTTTTTGTATAAAACTAGTATATTATTAAATGAAGCTTTTTTCGAGCGATTACAGAAAGTCCAATTGTTTCGAACTTCTTAATTTTTTTTAAAAAAAGAATGTATATTAAATTGAAGATTATATATGAAGTTGATCGACGATGGAAGTCTTCTAAGTATACAGTTTGTGATAGATTATTATTCAAACAAATACGACTCCTAAGTTGATTCTAATGGTAGTATAAAAGCACTAACAAAGCAATCAATTAATCCATAATATGCTAATCATATTACTTTTTTTTAATAATTCTTTTATTATATTCATGTTACCTTACTATTATTTGTACAGTTTTTTATATTTACTTTGTACGTATTTGCACAGTTTTTTATATTTACTTCGTGCGTATTAATTTTTATGTTTGCCTGTTTTCATGGTAATGAAGATGTTTATTCTAATTCCTTTTTTTCCCTCCTTGCAGTGCAATTCCATATTTTATCGTGTGATGTCTATGCAAAAAATATTGACATGTCAAGTATTACACATAAGACAAAAATAGATTAGCAAAAGGTTTGTCCAATCTACGGAAGTTTTAGTATTATTTGAACTATTTTATTCTTAAGATATATATATATATATATATATATATATATATATATATATATATATCCGTCTTAAAGAAAATCTCCCGCGTTTATATATTACCTCAGCCTTATCACCCCTCATTCCGTTGTTTATTTGTTTCTCCCTTCTAGGTCTTTTAGAAGTATTTTTGTACGAGTATTATGAAAGACATGTAATTCTCCATCTACAATTTTCTATCTGTTTACAGTTTACTCTTTGTCGAATTACTTTTGTGTTGCGCAAAAAATTATCCAGCATTACACTACACAGTACACAACGTCTTAAAAATAAGACCTTAGTCATATGTGCGTTCTTCATTGGTAGCTAAGATAATTTCTTTCCATACAATTTCAGAGCAACATATACTCTGTGTTTAATCATCTTAAGTTTCTTTAATTTTAAAGTACTCAATACCTTTTACATAGGATAATGAGTTTTGGCAATTATAACAACACAATGTTTTAATAGATGCAAATTAATAGCAACGCAAAAGTTTATAAGAGTAAATAGCGGTTACATAGGATAGATTGAGCAAGAAAGCCAACTTATACTTCATATGTGCATTGCACTACATTTACACGAAAGTACTATGCTCGATCGGTAATTTCCTAACGAGAGGTCCTCGAAGTTATTGTTTTAACTATCTAGATCGTACTTTGTAGTATTTGGTTTTCACAACATGAACTTTGTAGTAGTGTTTTAACAAAATGAATTCCATGCGTTTTATTTTTAAAATCTGAAATTCATACTACCTTTTTTGAACGACTATAAAGTTTTAACATTATTTGAGATTTTCGAACAATATCAGAGACGCAACTTATATAAACTACCTGAACTATACATTTTTGTAGTTTGTACAACATCAACCTTCTTCGATATTGTAGGAATGATATGGTCTTCAAGAATCGTCGTCCTTGGCCTATGAGTGCTCTTCTTTCCATTCTTGGTGACATTCAATGTATGAAGGAGGTTGTGTGCAGTAAGGATACTAGCCTCATTCGAGCGCCTCTGCTGGACTCCTCCCCTGGTTTTGGGTTAGCTAAGAGGATTAGAAACTCCTCCCCCTATTGGATTGTTGGTGGACCTGGGTGCGGGAATGTTTGCACTGTCAAGTGTGATGCTGCTTGGAGGGCTGATAGAAGTGCTAGCATGGGGTGGTGCTTATTGGATGGTAATGGGACCTTACGAAACTCTGCTCACGCTCGCTCGTTTGCCTCTTCTGCCCTGCATGCCGAAGGACATGCAACTTTTATGGCGCTAAAATGGGCCTTGGACGAAGGGTACCTTCATGTTAGACTTGTTACGGATTGTCTTATCTTGGTTTTGCAGGTTGCGGGAGCGGAGGAGCCGATTGCATCTATTAGCTGCATTATCCATGATATTAAGTCTATTGCGTCTCAGTTTCATTGTTGCTCTCTTAGTTTCTGTCCTAGGGAATAAGATAGCTCATAATCTTGCTCAGGGAGCTCTTGTGTAAGCTATGCTATTTATTGCTGTCAAAAAGAAAAAAAAAACCTTCTTCGATATTGTATAAAATTTTGCCAACGGTCAAGCTTTCTTTGCACAACATCAAGCTTTCTTCCAAACGTATTTGTTGTACGTTTTTATATTATTATTTGTTTCATAATGCGTTTTTAGTTGCATGTGTTGGTCCATCTATATGAGCCTTATTATACTCAATCTGGATAGTAGTTCGGTCGCTATTACTATCATTAGTTCGTTGGTGATAGTATTAAATGCTCCGTCTCGGTCAATTGTTATTTATTCGTTTTGACATAAAAATCAAGAAAATAAAAATAAAAATTAAGAAGTTATCTCAATTTAACTTGCCCAATTCACATATCGCTACTTGCCTACGTAGAACCTTCCAAAAATATAAATAGATAACAACTAAGGTGCCCCAATGTATATGCCACTCCAATCACCTTCTAACAAATCAACAAATTAATATAATTATTGCAATATTTTATTTTGCAACAAGTGATGTGTCAAAAGATGAGTGGAGTGACACACACAATGGGACACAAAAGTGGGACAGAGGATCCTAACTCGTGATACACCCCATAACGAAAATAGATAATGATTGGAACGGACGGTGTAACTTTTAATGTGCAGATACACAAATTGTTCACAAATTAAATAGGACGATTATACTGCAATTGTATAAATAGTATTGTACAATCATATCATATCTAAGTCTTTGGCATTTACAGTTAGACCTGGCAAACGGTCATAAGTGTCTTCGATCTTAAATATTGAAAGTAGACATATAATTTTCGTGTTGCATTATCAAGTCATTCTGATCCAATTCCTTTATCAATCAAAAGATGCCTTAATGTGTAAAATTATTCCAGTGTTGTCAGTGAAATGTATTGGGGTGCGGAATTTGATTATTTTAGATAATAATTATTGCATAGAATTAGTTTTAACTATTCGAGTGTTTTTAATGAATTAGAAAAGTATTAGGATGAATAATCTTAGTATGTTTGAAATTAGAGTTCCCATCTAGCCTCTTAGTAGACGGGAGCTGGCATTCTTAGATGTTCAACGGTACTTCAAGACAGAATATTACAAGTGGCCCGTGCATCGCACGGGCATTATATATATATATATATATATATATATATATATATATATATATATAGAGAGAGAGAGAGAGAGAGAGAGAGAGAGAGAGAGAGAGAGAGATAAGATCTTGTGAGTTTGGTTTCTTATGGTGAGTTGTGAGTTTGCGCTTTGAAATCTCAACCACTAGATTATATTAGAGATGAATGGTCAAGATCTAATCTTACATGTCATATAAAACCACTGTCATTTACTTATTTTCTCCTTTTTCTAATGTTACTTTTTTTTTACTTTAATTTTTTTTTATCTCTTTTTTTTTTACCTCGTGTTATTATGTTGTTATTGTGCTTTTTTTTTTACCACTTTGATTTTTTTTTTCTCTTATGTTTTTCTTTAGTTTTCTCATTATGTTACCTTTTTTCTTTTTCTTTTTGTACCGGATTTTTTTTTGTACTTTAATTTTTTTACACTCTTTTTTTACCTCGTGTTATTATGCTGTTATTGTGTTTTTTTTTACGACTTTGATTTTTTTTCTTCTCTTTTTTACCACGTGTTATTGTGCTGTTATTTTGCTGTTATTGTTATTCTGGTGTTATTGTGATGTTATTCCGGTGTCACTTAGATTTTTTTACTACTTTGATTTTTTTACTCTTTTTTTACCACATGTTATTGTGCTGTTATTCTCCTGTTATTGTTATTTCGGTGTTATTGTGATGTTATTCCGATGTCACTTAGATTTTTTTTACTACTTTGATTTTTTTACTCTTTTTTTTCAAGACCATAATAGATCAATCTAGTTAAGAAACTATAAGGCTGGGTACCTCACAGTCCCTTCAACCAATCAAGGACACTCCTACTAGTACATTTCATGCCAATCAACTGTAATCTAGCTCTAACATCAAGCTGCACCCTCTGAACTAGACACAAAGGCTTCATTACAACTTTGTCCATCCTGCAAGAATTTCGATGTTGCCACAAATGATACATAAGACTTGCTAGGATGACCCCAATGACCTTTTTCTTAGTAGCAGATTGAGTCCTCCATTTAATCCACCAGTGAATACAATCCTGTGCAGGCAACTGAACTTTGCACCACCTCTGCACTAGGTGATGACAGTGATTGCTGAATGCACAACAAAAAAAGAGGTGATTGTGGTCCTCAGCCATAATCCCACAGACTTCACAGCAATTATCAT
Source organism: Silene latifolia (assembly GCF_048544455.1). Classification (NCBI taxonomy): domain Eukaryota; kingdom Viridiplantae; phylum Streptophyta; class Magnoliopsida; order Caryophyllales; family Caryophyllaceae; genus Silene; species Silene latifolia. The sequence goes on from NC_133538.1 coordinate 356,028,705, forward strand.
CAATGATCTTCGTCCTCCCAAACGATCCTGTGTTAGTATCCTATTTTGAGCTACTAACCAACAGAAAAAAGAATGTTTTGGACAAATCCATTTATTTAAGACCCACGGATACCAGGCAACCTTATCAGTAAGAGGTTTTAGCAAGAGCTACCTCTTCTGAGCAGTATATGGCTCACCTGCAGAGAGAAGACTCTTGAAAATATTCGTAACCTGAAAGATTTTCCTCCAGGCCCAACTTGCACCATTGTTAGGTTCATAATCCATCCAGCTTGCAGATTTTATATAGACTGCATGAACCCAACGAACCCAAAGATGGTCAGTCTTTTGCTGCACCCACCAGACATAAGTTCCAAGAGTGGCAATGTTCCAGGCATGAAGGTCCCTTAATCCAAGCCCCCCTGTTTCTTAGGTCTGCAAATTCTCTCCCAGGAAACCAGGGCAGGGTTTTCCTTGGGATCCTTACCATACCATAGATACTGTCTGCAAATTTTCTCATTTGCAGCAATTACAGTCTTGGGTAAAATAAAAATACGAGCCCAGTAGCAGTGCAAAGTACTAAGGACAGACTGGATCAAAACAACCCTTCCAGCATAAGATAACTTTCTAGAACCCAGTCCCCTAATCTTAGTAACCACATTCTCAATCAAGCAAATTACAGTCCATTATGCAGAGACGTTTAGGGGACACATTAATGCCCAAATATCTAAATGGGACTGCACTTCTCTTCATCCCTGTAGCCTGCTCAATCTCCCTGATCAAGCTGTCAGGAACTCCATTAGCATAGAAATTTGATTTACCACTATTCATCACCAAGCCTGTAGCCTTAGAAAAGTAGTTAAAAGCTTTAAGCAGAAGATCTATAGAAGCTCTCTCACCTTTGCAGAACATAATTAGGTCATCGGTAAAGCAAAGATGAGTAAGGTTGATCCTCTTACATAAAGGATGGTGCCCGAACTTTCTATGTTTTTGAACAATCAGCAAAATTCTACTAAGATAGTTGATGCGTGTCTATAATATGATGTTTTACATCTTTATTTCCACGCATTTTATGTCCATCATTGGTAGTTTATTCTACTATTTGCCCCATTTCATCCACTTCCGCCTTTTTTGTGTAATATTGTAGAAATGTGAAGAATCCAGCGGAAATCAAGCCGAATCCGTCCCTAAGTGCTTGGCATAGGATTTGACATGAATATTTGACTCGGGAAATGAACTTGGTGCGCGTAGCAAGGCCTGAAAGATAGATTTGAGAGAGTTTCAGAAGCGGATTACCAGCTAACTTGGTCTATAGACTGACCTACATAGTCTACAGACTGTCAGAATGCTGAACAGTTGACTGCAGGAAGAAGAGTCAGTCGATCGACTGGCTGACTTGGTCGGTCGACCACATGAGCTGACGTACAAGTTTTATTTTAAGTCAGAAGCTTCTGATATTCTTGACCTTTAGTCGATCGACTGGCTGACGTGGTCGATCGACCACTTATGCAATCTGACGAGAATTAAAAGATTTTAACCTAAGCCCATTTGTAATTAGGTTTGGAGAAGGGAGTTACGTGACATTTCTATATAACGTAACTCCTTCCTACTGCTTTATTCATTCAGATTCATTATCACATACCTAGTTTATACATTTCAGTTTTAGATTTTTCATCAGTAAGTCTACAGTTTTCATTAGTTTTTCAATAAAGTTCTTCTTTTGCATCCGGATTCGTTTCTTGCCTTCTTTATTTCTGGTAATTCTTGTTCTAAATTTTAGTTTGCTTTTATTCCTTCTTTATAGATTAGAATTGATTAGTTAGAATACCTAAGACCTAATTCTTTCTTTTATACGGTTTTATTGTTCATTTAATTTAGTTATGAATTCTGTTGTTTTCATCTTTAGTTTCGTTATCGTTATTAATTCCAGTATGAGTAGCTAAATCTCCCGCGCTAAGATGTGAGGGGAGCCGTAGCGTAGATGGCGTAGTTTAGGTAACTCTGATTCGGGTCCGATCGACTATCCCCACTGGTCGATCGACTATGCCAATTGGTCGATCGACTGGCCTCGTGTTAGATTAGCACTATTTCAGTTTATTAATTGCAATATTTGACAAAATCGAATGCATGCGACTAGTTAAATGCCTAGTATTTGACCAACCCACAAGATCGAGAGATAGGGGAGGGAAAATAGATTAATAAATTGGGACGACTAAATTGCTAAGATCAAAAGATAAGTAATTTAGGCTTTAGGAATCACTATTCAGGGCGAGAGCTAGTTTTAGTGAGACTTAGGGACTAGTAGAATAGGCCGAAAGGAGCTATTAGTTAACTCGGACCGAGAGGACCTGTTATTTGCCCATCTTACATGATTATTTCAGACTTACCTAGGATTACCGCCGTCGTAGCTACTGTGAACCGATCGTCTTAGCCTTCTTTTAATTATTGTTTATATTTCTTTCATTATTTGCTTATTTATCTTATGTTATTAGACTTAGTCCAATCCACCCCCCCAGAAATTCATAGACTGAAATTAAACAACTTAACTCCCTACCTCCCTGCGGACCGACCCTGTTACCACGAGCTTCTGTTAGTTCTAATAGGTTTTATAAATTTTATTTTTGGTGCACACAACGACAGCGCATCAAATTTTGGCGCCGTTGCCGGGGAGGCAGCGCTATTTTTAGTTGTTTTTTTTACTTTAGTCTATTCTCTTGTTTAAGAACTTCCGTTCCTTAAACTTTTCTCACATTCTTTTTGTAGTTTTATCTTATGCGCAAGTCACAACTCGGTGAGCTATTGCCACTAGATCTCGAGTTAGAGAAGACTTTGCGGGTTAAGAGGAGATTATTTCAAGAATTACCGACAGAGGAAGAGCTGAGTACTCTGTCTAATTATTACGAGAACGAGCTGTTTGAAGACGGTCCACCATCATCTCCAGCTTCTATCTCTTCAGCTGATACAGTTACATCTCCGGAGACGGCTCAAGAGGCGAGTATAGCGAGTCATTCCGAGCCAAAAGCTGAAAATATCTACAAGGGATTTACTTTACCAGCTGGTACCACTAGAGGGTTTGAAGAAAAACCATCCTATATCAATCTGGTTGAGAGGAACCAATTTGGAGGAGCTGCAAATGAGGATGCTGCCAGGCATATGGAGATATTTGTTGATTATGTCTGTTCTATCCCTCCACCTGAAGGCGTTACTCAGGACCAGATCAAGGAGACTATGTTCATCTATTCACTCCGAGATGCTGCAAGGGAGTGATATAGGGATCTGGATCGTGTTGCTTCAGGTATTACAGATTGGAATTCGTTGGCCTTGGCTTTTTACAAGAAATACTATTCTGCGGCCAAGACAAATGCACTTAGAGCTCAGATCACGAGTTTTAAGCAAGGACCTAATGAATATTTTCATGAAGCTTGGGTCCGATTCAAGAAGCTAGTTCGCTCTATTCCGCACCATGGGTTTGAGCAATGGTTTCTGTGCAACCAGTTCTATAATGGTCTTTATGATGATCAGAGAGCTATCCTAGATGCTGCAGCTAATGAGAGATTTCAGGAAAATAGCAGTGAAACAAAGGGGTGGAAAATCATCGAAGACATGGCCATCCATAAAGCTGAGCATGGAAATTCTAGGGGAAATCAAAGGAGAGCTGCTGAATCTCTTGCCGTAGCTGAATTAGAGGCTCTTACGGCGAGATTTGACAAGTATGAGTTAGGAGGAGCTTCAAAGGGTGGTATTTATCAGGTAAATGCTGTGTCAGACGGTCCTTTTTTATGCAAGAGATGTAGAGGAGAAGGACATGTTGCGGATTTCTGTACCAGTTCCAATGAGGTTTGTCTTGCTTTTCAACATTATAGGCACCAACACCTACTTTGATCCTTCTAATGTGCATCCAAATTTGAGGTGGAATAGCCAAAATGTTCTTAATCCAAGTCCACCTCGAAGAAGCAGAGAATTATGTGCCCCCTCATAAGCAAAGAACAACCGTATCGTAAACCACCCTATGTACCTCAGAACGAGTTAGTTTCAAAGTTCTGAGGCTTCTGAGTTCAATAATATGTTTCAGAGCTTGACGAAAATGCTGCAGAAGGAATCTCAGGCTAGAGAGGCTAGTACAAAGATGTTGGAATCTCAAATTGCCCAGTTAGCCAATAAGTTTTCTACTAGAGCTCCGGGGCAGTTACCGTCGCAGCCGGACCAGAAGAAAGAGACCCTGAATGCAATCACACTAAGAAGCGGGTCTACCCTTGATGGACCCGTTACTATAGAGGATGAGCCCGAGGAAGTTATGGTTGATAGAGGTGGAAAAGCTGCTGGAAAAGGAAAGAAGAATAAGAGTGAGAAAAAGATGAACAACAGTGTTCATGGTCGATCGACCGCCCTACCCAGTCGATTGACCACCCCTTATTCTTCAGCGACAATTTCTAATCCTTCTGATCATTCTGGGAAAAAGGAGATCAGTCGATCGACCGACCCCACTGGTCGATCGACTGTTGATGCTGCTGATATTGAACCATTTCGTCCTCCAATGCCAGATAACTTGAGGGATTTCTTGTTTCGGGGTAAGACGACCCCGCGGTTTTTTAGGGAAGCTCCTAATGCTGACGGGACAATTCCGGATCCTAAATATGACCCATCGTCAGTCAATGGTTCATTTTTGATGCGGCCTGAAGCGAGTACAAGCTATAATAAAGATAAGGTAGTGGATTTCCAATATAAGTCCAAGGATGCCGGTACGAGAGATGTTGAGGAGAGGGCAAAGCTACTTTTGACAGCCCCTTATCCAGAGAGATTAATGCCGACCAAGGATCAGGTATCATTCAATAAATTTAAAGATGTTATTCGCAGTTTGAATGTGCAAGTACCTTTTCTTGAGTTGGTTAATCAAGTGCCCACTTATATGAAATTTATGAAGCAATTGTTGACAAAAAAGCGGTCACTTGAACCTGTGCAGTCGGTAGCTTTCACTGAAGAGTCTACCTCTTATTTGACTCACTTGCTCCACATAAGCTAGCCGACCCGGTAGCTTTTCATTCATTGTAATATTGGTACCTTCTTAATTGAGAAGGCATTATGTGATATAGGAGCTAGCATTAGTGTCATGCCATTGAGTCTAGCTAGGAAGTTGGGTCGACCAAGTTTGCGATTACTAATATGATCGTACGGATGGCCGATCATTCCGCGGTTCACCAAAAGAGGGGTCTTATAGGATATTCCTGTGCAAATATGAAGGTTCTTTTTCCCTGTTGACTTCATTGTCCTAGATATACCTGAGGATGCTCACATTCCTATCATTTTGGGTAGAACATTTCTGCACACTGCCGGTGCAGTTATTGATGTTGGACTGAGGACACTTACCTTTAAGGTGGGCAAGCAGTCCATTGTTTTTGCCCAAGCTGCTAGGAAGAAAGATGCTATGTGGGCCGTTACTTGAAATGCTATTAAATCTTATGTTGTGATTCCTGCTTTAGTACTTGTACCTATTCCTGCTATGACACCTCCACCCCAGATTGGGAGCAACATGAAGGGAGATTCTGCTATATTGGATGTTTCAGGAACTGGTTTGGGGAAAGAAGAGCTGCTTGTTGCTCCAGCTGTGAAAGAGCCCATTGTTCAGAGAAGTGGTATGGGATGTCTGAGTTACGGGACTGATGAGGAGCCCGAGGAGAAAGAGCCAGTCAAAGTTTTGGAGTCTGACCTGGAGTTTGATGAGCCAGATGATGCCCATGTATGGGAAGTTACTAGAGATGATGATCCGCTGAGCGTCCTAGACGACGGAGTAGAGTGGAGTCATGCTGAGAAGATGGGCACCGTGGAGGGCACTTCATGCAGCCAGAAGCCATGGTCGGAGCTATTCTGCAGTTTTCGCAGATGAACTATTTATTTTCTTGAGTTTTAGACAATTTATTGCGTTTTAAAACTATTTACTACTTTGGTTTGCGCAAGACTTTGCTTTATTTGGTTTGCATAGGATTTTATAAGACTATAGACTGCTATTTTTGGGTTTGCGCAATTTTGGGCGCTGTATTTATGTGCAATTGCAGGTTATTAGACCAACTTAACTCAATTCATTGAGTTAATTCGAAGAAAACAAAGCCCGCGTCAGGTAAAGCAGTCGATCGACCAGCACCATCGGTCGATCGACTGGTTGCAGAGGTTCCAGGAGTCCTGTTCCAGTTCCTCTGGTCGATCGACTACCCCCATTGGTCGATCGACCGCCTCTACTGCTGTACCTGTTGTGGCGATCATTCCCTGCTGTGTTTGGTCGTTGTGTGGATTGTGAATGGGAGTTTTAGGGAGTTTTTCTCTGTATCTTTTTCCTCTCACATTCATTTATCGCTTTCTTCTGTTTTATTTCTTTGCGCATTTTTACCGCTCCCTCTTTTTATTCTCGGATAATGCGTGGTATTCTGTCTTTTCAGGTACTTATTGGTAGCACCGCTGCTCTTTGAAATCTCCTAGCTCACGCTGGTTTGGGGAGGTTTCCTTTTGCGCTTAAAATCTTGTGAGTTTCCGAGTTCCTTTTCATGTCTTATTTAGTTATTTATCGCAAAAATCCCATTTCCCTTTTGTTTCTTTTATATGATTTTGCACAATGGGGACATTGTGTGATTTGGTTTGGGGAAGGGTTTTGCGTCGCATTTGCATTCTTTTTATTGCATTTTAGTTACATGTTTGTTGCATTTCTGCTTGCATTGTATTTATTTCCTATATATACAAAATTCAAAATTCAAAAAAAAAAAAAAATGAAAAAATCCCAAAAATTCAAAAAATTTCACGTTTATTTTAGCATGTAGCTCGAGTCGGAACGGTAGTATTTCAATGATGACATGGCATTTTCAGCTGTTTATGCCTAAGTCGTGCTTAATTGTCATGTTATTAGTAGAATCACATATGCATACCTACGAGTTTTTGTTAAATTATTTGCTGAATTTGAAATTTGACTTTGAATTTTGGCAAACTACATAATTTTCTGAGTCTTAGAGCTTTATAACTGGTGTCATCCATGACCAGTTTATTTAAGATGTGAGTAGTTACTCCTTATGAGGCATGTTACATAAATTTGCATAAACATGAACTTGATCTGCTTAGTACCTGTATGCATCCGGGTTTGTGGTTTGTTTGACACATGTGGTAGAGGTATCCCCTTTATTCCGTTTTACCCATGAGCCCCTCATAGCCAAATTGCCTATTTTGTCCCAATTAGCTACAATCTATAATCTATCCTACCCTAGCCGAGCTAGTAAAGGTAGCAATTTTGGGAATGTGTTGTTTGCGGTTTGGTTATTAATTCTCATTATGAAATGTTGGGTGAAAGAATGAAGGAGAAAAAAGAATTGAAAAAGGAAAAGAAAAAGAAGAGAAAAAAAAAAGAAATATGAAAAAAAAAAAGAATTATGAAAAGAAAGAAAAAATCATATACGGAAAAGTGGAATAATATTGTGCTGTGATTTTTGCTCCCTTGTTATATTTGTATCCTATGGGGAGTTGACGATATTTTGGTGATTAGTGAGTTGTGTGCATCCATTTGGCACTGTTTTGTATTGATTTATTTTTGAGTTTGAAGTTGGGATGTTCCTAAATTTGGTGTTTAGTAGCTGCTAGCTTGGCTTTTAACTCCTCTTATCCAAATTCATCTTAGCCCCTTCTTACCCATTACCTCACTTACTCATAATCGCCTCGGCATGTGTCATGGTCTTTAATGGTTGGAATGCATATGTACAGTTGTAGAGATCATTTTCATGTTAGACTGCAGGCATGTTCTTATAGGTCGTAGTTATGTGAGAGTCATTACAAAATTACTTCTTTCTATCTTTTATATATATATATATATTCACCTGTGCTTTTTGTGTGATTTGAGCGGCCCGTGAGAGTCCAATTTGATAAGTCTTTATAGTTTATAATTCAGCAGTTTTTAACAACTTCATAACTCGTTTGCATGATTCATATTGCTATTTGATTGTTAGTGTTGCATTAAATTGGTTTAGGCTATTCGGTTTGCATTTCGCTCTGAGGATGAAATCGTTCCATTAGGTCCTAAGATCGAGTCTAGTTCTTGCTTGGGGACAAGCAAGGGTTTGGTTTGGGGAAGTTTGATGCGTGTCTATAATATGATGTTATACATCTTTATTTCCACGCATTTTATGTCCATCATTGGTAGTTTATTCTACTATTTGCCCCATTTCGTCCATTTCCGCCTTTTTTGTGTAATATTGCAGAAATGTGAAGAATCCAGCGGAAATCGAGCCGAATTTGTCCCTAAGTGCTTGGCATAAGATTTGACATGAAGATTTGACTCGGGAAATGAACTTGGTGCGCGTAGCAAGGCCTGAAAGATAGATTTGCGAGAGTTTCAGAAGCGGATTACCATCTAACTTGGTCTATAGACTGACCTACATGGTCTATAGACCGTCAGAATGCTGAACAGTTGACTGCAGGAAGAAGAGTCAGTCGATCGACTGGCTGACTTGGTCGATCGACCACATGAGCTGACTTACAAGTTTTATTTTAAGTCAGAAGCTTATGATATTCTCGACCTTTAGTTGATCTACTGGCTGACGTGGTCGATCGACCACTTATGCAATCTGACGAGAATTAAAATATTTTAACCTAAGCACATTTGTAATTAGGTTTGGAGAAGGGAGTTACGTGACATTTCTATATAACGTAACTCCTTCCTACTGCTTTATTCATTCAGATTCATTATCACATACCTAGTTTATACATTTCAGTTTTAGATTTTTCATCAGTAAGTCTACAGTTTTCATTAGTTTTTCAATAAAGTTCTTCTTTTGCATCCGGATTCGTTTCTTGCCTTCTTTATTTCTGGTAATTCATGTTCTAAATTTTAGTTTGCTTTTATTCCTTCTTTATAGATTAGAATTGATTAGTTAGAATCCCTAAGCCCTAATTCTTTCTTTATGTGGTTTTATTGTTCATTTAATTTAGTTATGAATTCTGTTGTTTTCATCTTTAGTTTCGTTATCGTTATTAATTCCAGTATGAGTAGCTAAATCTCCCGCGCTAAGATGTGAGGGGATCTGTAGCATAGATGGCGTAGTTTAGGTAACCTTGATTCGGGTCATGGTCGATCGACTATCCCCACTGGTCGATCGACTGTGCCAATTGGTCGATCGACTGGCCTCGTGTTAGATTAGCACTATTTCAGTTTATTAATTGCAATATTTGACAAAATCGAATGCATGCGACTAGTTAAATGCCTAGTATTTGACCAACCCACAAGATCAAGAGATAGGGGAGGGAAACTAGATTAATAAATTGGGACGACTAAATTACTAAGATCGAAAGATAAGTAATTTAGGCTTTAGGAATCACTATTAAGGGCGAGAGCTAGTTTTAGTGAGACTTAGGGACTAGTAGCATAGGCCGAAAGGAGCTACTAGTTAACTCAGACCGAGAGGACCTGTTATTTGCCCATCTTACATGATTATTTCAGACTTACCTAGGATTATCGCCGTCGTAGCTATAGTGAACCGATCGTCTTAGCCTTCTTTTAATTATTGTTTACATTTCTTTCATTATTTGCTTATTTATCTTATGTTATTAGACTTGCTCCAATCCAAAACCACCCCAAAAATTCATAGACTGAAATTAAACAACTTAACTGCCTACCTCCCTGCGGATCGACCCTGTTACCACTAGCTTCTGTTAGTTCTAATAGGTTTTAGAAATTCATACACACACGGTCCGGATCCGGTGAGGTCGTTAATTATGGCGAGGCGGCCGGACTCACCAAATTGATACATGTTGGGGCGGACTGTTGATTAGCGCGCTTCCTAGCTGGGCTCAATAAAAATTGACCCAATGACTTTATACAAAACACACGCCCAACTTATACAAACAACGGTCTTTCTTCATCATCAAAACACGATCTTTCTTCATCATCAAGGTACACGTTTTTTCCCAAATCAATCTCCATAACCTAATCAATTGGAGTGATTATTCGTAGATTGCAGCGATTTTCCGATCAATTTGATCAATTCCAGCGATTTTTTGATCAATTTGATCAATTACAGTGATTTTCCGGAAGGTAATTTAATAATTTTGATGAAAATTTAATATATTGATGATATAAAGTTCGAATTTGATGAAGTTGAGCGATTTTGTAAATAAAACGTTTGAATGTGATCAAGATTGCGTGATTTTGCTTTACCTAACGATTTCATACAACTTTTTGACGAATTTGCTGCTCGCTTTAGATCAAAAATTGCTATGGAGATTGTAGATATTACAATGCAAACTGATAATAGTCGTGTTGAAACAGGTATTGTATAATCTCATGTTAAAAAATTGTTTTGTACTGTTGTTTTAATTTGTGAATCTTGAAAGTGATTTTGTGGATCCTAAAGTTTGTTTTGTGAATCCTAGATAGTAAGTGGTTAAAATCATCTTTTTAGCTCTATTCCTTTTTCTGTTAATCTCAAGTCTTATTTTGTGAATGTCAGACATTATTCTGTTAATCTTATAGCTTGATTTGATAACTTAGCCCCTAATATTCTGAAATTTTGGTCAAGTGACATGATTATTTTAGATAGAGAACAAACTAAATTAAAATTACAAGTTTATGAAAATAATTTAAAATAACAGGCATAATTTGTTTTAGATAAAGAACAAACTAAATCTTAGAGCTTGATTTTTGAACTTAAGAACCAACTCGCCAAACAACATTCTAAAAGCAAGAATTTATCCAGTTAATCAAGCACCCCTATTTCTTCGAGGCAATGCACATAGAACAATATTGATATAGCTATAGGTGCAACATTCATCTGCATCAGCGAGTGATCTTCCCGCGTGTTTAAATGCATATGAGACTCATCTACTTACTGGAGTGTAGTTAAAATAATTTGAATCAAGCCTGGATGCTACCCATAAAAAGGGCCCCTGAACTCGGGAATAGGTAGCCAGCCATTCAGATCCGGTACGCCCAAATTGCTCGAACTTCTCCTGCAACTTAAAAGCCTGTTTGCAGCTAGCGTCATCTGAGCCAAATTGAATTAGTACTATACTCCCATAAAATGAGAGGTCTGCCTGCACATAATAGGCACCAAAGACACTATCTCATAACCTTGGCTCGTTAAACAATCTGCCAATTTAGAGAGGTTACGACAAACATACCGCCCTTGATCCATATTACCTGTAACATTCGCCAAAACACAAGTATATGAGAATACAAATAAATGAGACATTGTGTGCAATAGGGATTTTTGAAATGTTTTACAGAAGAGAGGTTGCTTGGATATACTATTATGTTTCAGAAATTAGAAATTTATAAGCTTGGTATTTGGCACAACTGTCAACATTGTCTGTTCGCATTACCCATATATTAATTTTTTTGATTGAATGCTTGCTGATTGTTCAATGTACTAGATATTAACTTTTATTGGGAATGGAAGTGTTATTAAAAAATCAACAAATATCCTGATACATACAACTTGGTCTTTTCTTAAAAGTGAACTCATAATCTTCACCAAAAATCATTATTAAAAGTGAACTAATAATCTGAACAAAAAAATCTTTTTATTTATTTGAACTAATAATCTGAACTAATAATCCTGATACTTTATTTAGTGAATCTCAGACTTTATTTAGTGAATCTTGGGCCTTGTTTTGTGAATATATATTGTTAAACATTTGAATTGGTTTTAACCCGTGACTCAATCATTTTGTCCAGGACTAGAAGGTTACAGATGAAATTTATTTATTTCTTTTTGTGTGAAGCAGATACCCTAGTTTGTGAAACTAGAAGGTTATTTTGTGAAACTTGGACCTCAATGACATGATTATTTTAGATAGAGAACAAACTAAATTAAAATAATAAGTTTACGAAGCTAAATTAAAATAACAAGCAGCAACGCCTGATGATTATCGACACTTAATAACTAATATATACAACCTGGGTAAGATTAAAACTGAAATAATAATCTGAACCAAAAAGTGAACTTGTGAATCTCAGTCCTTGTGTTTGTGAATCCTAGAGCTTGTTTTGTGAACCCTTTAGTAATGATCTATTTTGCTCTTTTTCTTTATTTGTGATTCTCAGACCTTGTTTTGTGAATCTTAAGGCTTAATTTGTGTAACTCAAAGATAGTATTTTGAGACTTGATTTGTGAATCCCCTATTCTGCTCTCTTCCTTCATTTGTGAATCTCAGACCTTATTTAGTGAATCTTAGGCCTTGTTTTGTGAATTTTATAGCTTCTTTTGTGGACCTGGTAACTATTGTTAAACTGTTGTTAAATGTTTGAATTGTTGTTAACCCGTGACATGATTAGTGAATGTGAGATGTGACTTTGTGAACATTTTATCTTCTTAGGTGTTGATTCAAATGTCAACAGCACAAAGGGTAGTGTGACGCCTCGTGTCGGTTGTGGTGAGGTTCCTTGCTCTAATGTTGGTTCTGGTCAGGATGGTGAGGGTTCTACTGCTGTCTTAACAACCCCTACAATGCCATATATTTCCACACCTACTACTTTGGTAACTTACACACCGGGTGACAGTGAGCAATAGATAAGTAGGATTTCAAAGAAGTTTACACCCGTGGTTGGCAAAACATTTGTGGACTTAGAGTCAGCGATGTTCTATAAAATTTATGCTATTGCTTATGGGTTTGAAGCAAGGAAGTCTTCATCTAAGAGGTTTAAAGATGGTATTATTCGAACAAAATGCATGGTTTGCCATCGTGAAGGTTTTAATAAGAGGAAAAGACGTCCTCCCCAAGCTGATGCAAAAACAACAACCGTTGAAACTGGTGACAAAACAAAAGCTGGTGCAATAAGTGGAAATAGAAAAACAACTGCCAAAATCGGTACGAAAAAGGGTGGAGGTGCAGATGATGAGGATGAGGAGGCTGAGAGTTCCAATAAGCAAAGAGGTACATGAATAACCAAAATTAAAAGGTGGGGTTGTGAAGCGATTATCAAATTCATGTTCCATGAAAACATGTACAAGATTGAACAATCCGGTGAGGGTCATAATCACCCACTGACCTTGGTCAGAAATAGGGAATTTGAGAAACTTGCAGACAATATAAGTCATCTGAACGAATATCATAAGAAATTGATTATCCAAAATTCGAGATTGAATGCCGGGGCTAGTTTAACATACAACTTATGAAAGGAGCAAGCAGGGGGTTTCGAGAATGTGGGAGCTTCCCTTATGCAGTTCAAGAATTTCAAAGGAACGTAAAGTGTCTACTTAATTGGAAGGATGGACATATGTTCATCTTTCGTTTAGAAACCCTCAGAGAAACAAAAGGGTTGGTATTTGCATATGAAACAGATGCTGACAATGTTTTGACAAGAATTTTTTGGACAAATGCGGATTCCATCAGATGTTACGCATTGTTTGGTGATGCTTTCATTTGATCCAACCTATGGAACGAACAAATATAATATGAAATTCGCGCCTTTCACTGGGATTGACAATCATAAAAAGTCAATAACATTTGGATGCGTGCTTTTAGAACATGAAGACGATGAGTCATTTATTTGGGCATTTCAGCAGTTTTTGAAAGCAATGGGTGGCAAAGAACCCAATTACATCATCAGTGACCAAGACGCCGGAATAATAAATGCAGTTCCAGGTGTGTTTGGAATATCTTACTTTTGTGAAACTGGTTATTTATTTGGTGAATCTAGGAACATTATTCGTGAATCTTGTTAGTTATTTGCTGCTCTGCAAGCGGCATCTTCAATTTGGTTTAGTTTTTGAATGCTAGAGGTTATACTGTGAAACTAGTAGGTAGTATTGTGAAACCTGGACCTCATTATGTGAAACGTGGCCCTCAAATTTGTGAAATCATTTAGTTATTTTGTTGGTGAATCTAGGGACTTTATTCGTGAATTTAGGGACTGGTTTTGTGAATTTAGTTATTAAAAAACGATCTTGACAATAGATAATGTGATTTTGTGACTTGCAGCCGTGTTCAAAATAGCAAGACATCGCTTTTGCATATGGCACATTATGAAGAAAGTAACAGACAAGGTTGGGAGCACAATTTACAAAGAGACTGATTTCTTAAGCCGTCTGAACAATGTTGTCTGGAGCGAGGACTTGGAGCCTGAGGAATTTGAAGAGAATTGGGCTAAGGTCATTAGCGAGTTCTCGTTAGAAGGAAATAAATGGTTGACTGGCAAGTTTGCCGAACGAGACAAGTGGATACCCGCTTATTTCAGGAATGTGCCGATGGGCAACATTTTAAAAACCACACAAAGATCAGAGAGTTCGAATAGCTTCTTCAAGAGATTTGAAAATAAATATGGGACTCTCGTAGAATTTTGAATGAGATTTGAGAGTGCCATGTACCAACAAAGGCACAATCTAAAGCTTCTTCAAGCACAAAGTGACAACTCAATGCTTGAAACCCTATTCGGGTCAAACTGGGAGGCCCATGCAGTGAAGGTCTATACACATGAAGTGTTCTTCGAGTTCCAAGAGGAGGTTAAGTTTTCGGTAAATGCATGTAGTGTTTGTGGATACACCCCACCAGATCCAGTAACTAACTTTGAAGTTTCAATTGTTGAGAATACAAACAAGCGAAAGAGATATGCAGTTGAGTACAATAGGAGAACAATGGATGTCCATTGTACATGTAAATTGTTTGAAAGGAAAGGCATTTTATGCAACTACATCATTTGGATTTGCTCGGGAAAGTTTAAGGAAATACCTGAGAAATACATTTTGAGTAGGTGGAGTAAGAATGCACTCAGAAACCCGGTTTATGATTTGAATGGAAATTTGCTGGAAAACTACGATCTACTGGTAATAGTAAATTTGGAATGTCTCGGGTGTGGTCTGGGATTTACGCAACTGTTGGTATGCTCAAAAGAAAAGAAGAGTCAGATATGAGAGAGTTTTCCAAGCTAATTAAAGATTTTCGAGAGAAGTTGGAGCCAAACCCAAAGCCTTTGACCAAAGAACAAGAATTGGAGGTCCTTCTCAACTGCAAGGCTCCAAAAGAAGTCAAGATCTTACCACCTAAAGTCTCTAAAAACAAAGGTAGTAGTAAAAGGTTGGTGATCAGCAAAAATAAGGCAATTATGAAGGCAAAAAACCGAAAAAGGTTGTGTGCTAAGTGTAAACGCATGTCACACCACGATAAAAGAAATTTTCCAAATGAGTTTGCAGAGCATCCTCTTGAGAATCAAGTATGTATTATTCTACTCTTGTCTTTTTTTTGGTCTCATATTAGTTATGTCCTTGTAATATTTGTCTACTAATTTTTTTTTTTTTAAAAAGTATTTAATTCAAGGTTTGATTCTTCACATAGGGAGACACTTCGGAAGAAGAGGAAGAAGGGGAAGAAGCGGAAGAAGTCGAGAATGTAGAATGATGTAAAGGAGTATTCTTAAGCAACGAGAATAGAGATGACTATTGAAGAAGACAAGTTTTAACAACGTTTTATTTTGGTTTTAAACTTGAGCATTTGGTTAGACATTTGGTTTTTATGTTGGTCAGTTGGTTTTGTTTAGCAAAGGAGTATTCTTTTACTAGGTGATTTTGTGATTCCTAGACCTTATTGTGTGAACCTTGAAGGTGATTTTGTGAATTGGACATGAATGGTTGATATTTTTATTTAATAAATTTATTTTTCTTAATTTGTGAATCCCGGAACTTATTATGTGAAACTGGAACATGAAATTGTGAAACTTTGTCATGAATAGTTCATCTTCACTTAAGAAGTTTGTATTTCTAATTTTGTGAATCCTGGAACTTATTATATGAAACTAGAACATGAAATTGTGAAACTGGAACATGAAATTGTGAAACATGCTGGATTCAGCCTCAACTTTGACCTTGTAGTTCTTATGGCTACCGGAATATCAGATATCCGTGATGTTATACCATTTCAAAGGAGCTTTGGAAAAATTAACAACTAGCTATATAAGGGATCTGTACATAATGCAGAAAAAGATGATTTTTGTATATAAAAATGACATGTTTAAATCTGTACATAATACAGAAAAAGATGTGAATGAAATGAGAAGGCTTGCATTAAACATCTTTGTCTCTCAATAAAAGATCGTCACACGAAGTACAACCGTCTCATCTTATGTTCAGGTCCAACTTTCACAATTTCTTGTAGCATTACATTCTCGGCTACTCATATACACAACTCTTCAAATAGCGTTACACGAGATCATATACAAGACTAATGACTAATCAATTCATGGTACCATTACAAACAAACAAAGTCATATGACCGAATTTCACCATTTGGAATACTGAATATATCGACACAAGATAGATATAGCCTGCTGAAGCAACGGATGTCCGCCATTGAACACATATCCATCTGAGAAAGATCACTTGTTTGCAAAAAGACTTTTACGTCATCAATGAAATACCTATACCATAAAAAACAAGTAACAATAAACTTATTTACAAAATGTTCACCCAAGTTATGTACAAATGGACTTTGCATCAATTTTAAGTCAAGGAAGTGTACCGTTTTTGTATTTTTATCCCATTTAAGAAGTTCCAACATGATCTTCTTTCGATAGTCTGACAACTTCTGCAAAAGAAATTTTCATACAGTCCAAGTAAGTATATTAATGAAACTAAACCATTTGAGATTTGATGAACGCATGAGACAAAAAAGAATTATGGGATTGGGTACTTGCTTTCAGTCAGAGAGGGACTATTGCAAAAGGGGATCAAAATAGGATCAAATATGAAATTTTCCTACTCAATGAAACCAATCTAAAACACTAGGCCTGCTCAGCATGATAGCATATGAATCAAGTAGTTATCTAACATCTCTGTAGACTCATAGAGGTGTGCTTGCTATATTTAATATGTAGCAATGGCAAGCTAGGAGGCTATATGTAGCAATGGCAAGCTAGGAGGCAAAACCCGTCAATTTATACCCGCAAAAACAAAAATATTCAGTAACTTACCTCAAAATATTCACTGTTGGTCCATAAACTTTCATTGTCCAACACATCTAACCATTTCAGCACATACACTCCACAATCAAAACTACAAAAAAAACATTTATGAGTAAAAGAAACATCTTAAGTGAAGATCGAATTCATGACCAAGTTTCACAATTTCATGTTCCAGTTTCACAAGATAAGTTCCAGGATTCACAAATTAAGATAAAGAAATTTATTAAATTCAAATATCAACCATTCATGTACAATTCACAGAATCACTTTCAAGGTTCACACAATAAGGTCTAGGAATCACAAAATCACCAATTAAAAGAATACTCCTTTGCTAAACAAACCCAACTGACCAACGTAAAAACCAAACGTCTAACCAAATGAAACTAAACCATTTGAGATTTGATGAACACATGAGACACAAAAGCATTATGGGATTGGGTACTTGGTTTTGGTCAGAGAGGGACTAGTCTGGTCCAAGTTTCAACCATTCAGGTCCAGTTTCAACCATTCAACCTTGTATGATAAAAACACAAATATAGCCTAAAAAACGAAGATACATGGTTACATACCATGTTGTTTGTTGAGGGACTTGAAGGTTGACAAGTCTGTTCATGTGCATCAACCGCAAAGATTTAAATGCAGATGAACCACCACCCAGAACAGATAAAACTGTTGGAATAAGTGTCCTCGACAATAATGCGATCACATGTTTAAATCTCATAATAAGAATGCATGATGGAAAGTAATATTTTATTGTCAACTGATCCACATTAATCGGTAAAGATTGACTGACTAGAGTTTGACATTACTGTCGTATGACGGTGGTGATCAGTTGATCCCTTAAGGTCATACCTCTAGGGTAGCACTCTTAATTGATTAACTAATTAATTGTATGTTGTTACAAGTTAATTAATTTCTTAAAATTGAACGAATGATTTTGTGAGTGAGAATTCGTATCTTATTGTAATTCGATTAAATAAGATTCGTTCTAAGTAATGTAAAATTGTTTTATTACTTAGGTTTTATTTTTGTTTATGAAAAAATTAAAATAAGAATGAATGATTTATTATAAATACAAGTTATTGTGATTTATAATTCAATAACCCATTTTAAGTACTTGTAATCATGAATTACTAGTTAATTTTTATATGTGATTTATTTTGTTTATATAATGATTTTTAATAAGTTAAAAATGCATTATTAAATAACATGTCTAGTAACATGTCCAATATGTCACACTATATAAATTAACATTTGACAAACTTAAAATTGACCATTTTAAGTCCATTTGTGCCGTGTAAATGGAGTGGGTTGGGTAGGTTTAGGACTTAATTGTTGTTCTAATTGAGAATTAAGCACAATGATTATGTCTCTAAAAGACCTAAATCTAGCCCTACACTCTACATCTTGAGAAGAATAAACTTGAGCCTTGATTGGGCATGCCTCCCCATGCTACTCGGCCATGTTCTCCATAAGGAGAGTTTTTACTCTACTTACTATAATTCATACTTGTAGAATATTATCATATTGATAATTGAAAATTCTCTCTAATTGTCAAGAACAAATAAGAAAGAAAAATCTCACAAAATCACTAATATTACCAACACATTACTAGTAGTAGTAAGTAATAATATTAGTAGTTAATTTAAGATACATATACTAATTTCTAGTATTCAAATTAGTATTTGTTTAAGATGGTTATCTTGGTACAAATCCTTGAGGAGTAGATTCTAATATTCGATCTAGGTTCATCTTTGGAGCACTAGGATTTTCTTAAGAAGACTAATTTAGAAGGTGTCAATGTAGTATAACCATTCGGCCCTCTTTGTAAGTAGATCGATTTCTTCTTACTTTATTTTATATTGTTATGCATGCATAAGATCTTATTAGTTTATGATTAAACTAAATTTATATAGTTATTAGAAATGTCTAATAAGAGGTTAATGAATCTTACAATTGGTATCAGAGCAATGATTGTTGCATGCATAATGATTTATAGTTTTTTCGAGTTATATGTAACTTAAATAAAACTAATATTTTGTGATTTATGAAGATAAAGGCCACAAAATTTTGCATGATTAACATTCTGGTCCTAAATTTATTTTTGGTCATTTTGATGATTTATGGTATTTTTATTGCTCATTAATTTAATTTTTAGTATTTTTATTACATTTTATTTAGTAAAATGACTTTAAAATACTAAAATATGTTAGACTATGATTCTGAACTTGAAATTTTTACATGACATCACATGCATATTTTACTTATTTTATGTAAAATGTTGTATAAAAGTGTTTTATATTGCATGATTTATGATTTTTACATGATAAAAATGGATTAAATGGGGGTATTTTGGTTAAAATTAGTTAGACTCCGTCTCTGCCCATGAAATTTTAGTATGTTGTCACATGCAATATTTACACACTGTATGTAAATTTTGAGGTATAATGGTTTTATTTTGCATGATTTATGATTTTTAGATGTAAAAATCACTTAAATAGTGACTATTTTAGCAAAAATAGCTAAAATGAATTTTATGGCATGAAATTTTTTTCCCAATATTGTATATATGATATGAATATCAAATCTAAAGTTTCATGTCAAATTTCGTTTGATTTGGGTGATTATTGATTTTTATATAACAAAATTGATAAATAGTAACTTTAATGGTCATAATTGTAAATTCGATTTTTGGGGCTTGAAAATTTGTCATATCCCGGTTCTAGAAATTTATATAGAATATTCAAAATTTTAATTTTTCATAATTTTTATGTTTAATTTGGAATTAAAAGGTTAAGGATATGTATTATGCGATTTATTTGTGAAATAAATTAAAAATATTCTATGGGCAAATTTTATTAAAGTTTTGGAATGTTGAGAATTTTCCAGAATATACAAAATTATGATTTTGAAATTTTCGAATTTTTATGACTTATTGGGAATTATTTCTTTATTTTTATGATTAAAAGATTTTTAATGAGCAATAATAGAATATCAAGTTGAATTATTGTCAAATATTTAGTGAAGACTAAATTTTTGAGTCCTAAAACAGTTGTGGTAATGAACTTGGACATAGATTTGATTTATGTAATATTGTGTGATTTTAATAAGTTAATAATCGCAACTATCCATAAAACCGGACCAAATATACGATATTAGCTTAAATAGGGCGATTTGGCAGATCACATGGCATGTTTCATACATATATTAATACTGCATTTTTAGTATAAATGTCATGTTTTATTTTATGTAATTTTGAATTATGTAATTTGTACTTGGTATAACCTTAGTTTTAATTGATATTTCCCGAAATGAATGGGGATATCGATTCGGTTGTAATTATTTGTGATCTCGTATCACTTTTCTTTTATTTTTTTTGTTTTTGTTTTTATAATGTATAAAGTAGAAAAGATATGTAATTTATTTTTCCCGGAGTTCCTTTAAGACGGTGCCATTCGGGAAAGCGTTCCGACAAAGACGGTGCCTTGAAGTGCGTGCCAAATGAAGTTCAAGGGACCAAGGAGTTGGTTTTCGAATTTGTAAATAGTTTATTAATTTTTTTTTTTAGGAAGGCCATACTAGGATTTTATTGCTTTACTTTGCATTTATTTTATATGTTTGCATGGATAGCCAAATCGCCATAACTAAACATGCATATCAAATTTTATCGAGTCATCGACCGTGTCAATTATAATTATCGAAGTTCACCGCTTTAGTTCACTTAAAACGAGATAGATAATAAATTGACAAGACCTCTCAATAAATAATAATTGAGAATTAGCCTTACCAATAGTAGAACCATGAGTCCCAATTTCATAAGAAAGTAGGCTCGCCTCACCGGGGTGCTAAACTTGTTACGTTGGGTAAGTGGGTAGTAAATTTTTATTACATCAAAATTTGGATTGAGCTCAACGGAATTATTCGCGAACGTAGCCGCATGTGTTCCGGGCTTAAGATAAATATTAAAGTAATTTTATCGACCGAGAATTCTAGAAGTAGAATCGTTTAATGAGTTAATCCACCGAATTATATTAATTAGGATGAATCGGCTCACCGTGCCTGAGTTAATATGAATTTGAATCTCGGGATCATTTATATTAGTTGGGTAGAGGTCACTATATAAATGTTTAAAACTTGTTTAAAATGTTTACAAGTATTATTAAAACGATAAATGTTTATTAATTCCTTCACTTCCTATTTTGTAGTCAAAATTTTTTTCTCGATTGCAATGACAACTCCAAATTCATCCGCAAACGCTAGCTTTACCACTCTCACCAATGTTTCTTGGCTCCGATCCTTCATGGATCGATGTAAATTAGAAAAGAATGGGTCCAACTTCGCCGATTGGGACGCTCAACTCCGTTTGGCCGCGGAGGGTGACGACAAGCTTTGTTACCTCACTGAGGCCTCTCCCGCCATACCTACCGCAAGGTCTACCCCCACCGCTAGGCAAGCCTATGAGACTTACCAAAAGGAGTCGGCCGCGATTAAAAATATGTTGATCTTCTCTATGGAGGCCGATCTCCAAAGGAGTGCTATAAAGATTAGCCCCGCATATGAGATCTATACGAAGCTTGTGACCATGTTTTCACAAGCTCCAAAGATCATACAATATGAAGCGGCATCCGCACTTTTCGATCTCAATATCAAAGAGGGCCAAAATTTTAGCCCTCATGTGCTCAAGTTAATGGAGCATGTTGAGACTCTGAAGATGCAAAAGGTAGAAATTCCCGAAGAACTCATCATTGACCGAATTCTTCATTCCTTAAACAAGGTTAATGTAACACCTAGACCTGGCAAAACCCGACCCGACTCGACAAAACCGATCCGACTCGCCCGATATTGGACCCGGCCGACAACCGACAATATTAAAAATATCTAGTACCCGAAACTCTGATCTGACATAACCCGATACCTAGTTGTATCCGATAATCGATATAACCTGAACTCGATAACACCCAAGCCGATTAAAACCGGAAAATGAAGCTATCCGACCCGAATCAGTCTCCAATAACCGATCTAAACCGAACCTGGTTATAATGAAGCTGATTAATGCCTGAATTGAAGTAGGCCTAAAGAACCAATAGTACATGAATATCAGATAACCTATAACCGATAACCGATAACCGATAACCGATATAACTCGAACCTGAGTATACCCATGTCTATTAGCGCCCAACCCGCTTAAAACTTAGATAACATATGGTTAGTGAATGACACTCTAAATACTCAATGAGTCAATGTTGATTCACAATTGACATTATGATGGTTACAAAATAGTATCTACAATAATGCTGTTTCACATCAAGTGATTACAAGTTATTTTATTTAATCACGTATTTTTGTATAAGAGGTCTTGTACAAGAATATTGTAAAACGAATCTTTTTGAAGATTAATATTTATGGGTCATTTTCTTATTATCCATTTTAGAAATTATTAGTATAATACCGTCTTAAAACGAACTACTTATTATTTCTTATGAAAAGTATTTATTTCTCTTTTTGAGTTCACCATTTAAGATATAGTGAATCAAAATTGTCATCCATAGATGATAGTAAAAACTAAAATGCAAGATTTTGCTGAAATGGGAGAGTTAAAAGTAGTTGAATAATTTGACTTTTTCCTATTTTCTATTAACATGAATGAACATGTGGTATTGTGTGGAAAAGCCACGATCCCATGATGCACAAGCTACCCGCGTTTAGAGATGGCCTTTGGTCAGTCGGTTTCAAGTTTATTTCGGATTTGATTTGTTATCGAATTGGATTATTTTGGGTCAATTACTTATTCGGCCAGCTTAGGTTTGACTCAGGTTTGAGCCAACTCTATCCATGTGGCCACTTCTAATGTTTTAGAGTAGTTTTTTTTTTTTTTTATTTTTTTATTTTTTTTTGATTTGGCTTGATATTTTGCTTTCTTTATTACATTTTTATTGTCCAACTTTTTATTTTGGTAGAATTTAAGCCAACTACAAGTAGTTCGGGTAGGACCACAAACCAAAAGTAATCATATTTGGCCCCGCTCTTTTCGAAAAGAACTGAACTTAATTGAATGGAGTTGAAATGAGCTGAACTAAAGTGAACTTAACTCAACTGAATGAAGTTGAGGTGAACTGAACTGAATGAAACTGAATTGAACTAAACTAAACTAAATGGAACTGAGCTGAACTGAATCGAGTTGCAATAATAGTTAATTTGAATGGAGTTTAGTTGTATTGAACTGAATGAAGCTGAGCTGAACTGAATTGAGCTGCAATAATAATTAATTTGAATAGAGTTGAGTTAAGCTAAACTGAACTGCATCGAAAGAACCGAATAAAGCTGATCTGATTTAAATGAGCTGAAATTATGCTAGAAAGAACATGGTAGACAAACAAATGGTAGAGAAGCAAATAAGTCAAGCAGATTAGAAGTCGTTTGAATCTCATCAATTTGAAACTATTTAAACACGTATTTTATAGGTAGTCCGTATTTTATTTTTCATGGGCTATGATTTTCACTAATCACATTTTTCCATTTTGAACTTAAAACTTATAAGTTTTTTTTTCTTTTTTTTTTTTTTTTTAAACGAAGCAGAGCATAATAGAACTTAATAACTGAAATTAACTTAATGAAGTTAAACAAAAATAGACTAGAGCTTAAGTGAACTAAACTCAGTTGAGCTCATATGAATTAAATTGGGCTGAAATTATCGTAACTAATTTTCAAATTAAGTTAAACAAATGTAATTTAATATAATAAATTTTGTTAGTTAAATTTAATTAAATATTCTAATCAAATTTAGCTAAATTAAACAATGAAACTCAATTGAACTTAAATTAAGCTAAGTTAAATTTATTAAAATTAATTTAATTAAACTTAAGTTAACATAAATCAAATGCACTTAACTTACTTAATGGAGTTGAATTGAACTCAAGTGAACAGAGATTAAGCCTAGAAAAATAGGGCATAAATCATGTGTGTAATAATTTAGGATTAAAAAATGTAACCCTCAAATTAATTATTAACATGTGCTATTGGTTTAAAGTTAAGGGTTATCAAGTGAGTCTAACTCAATTCCAGTAGTACTGTTAAAAAAATGAGTTACACGTATTATATTTGTGTTGAGGGATAACAACTTAACCCAATCATCATAATAAGTTTTGTTGGATAAGAAATCGTCAACATCCTAACCTCATATGAACCGGTAAGGATAGCCATATAATACACTAGCTAAAAAAAACATTTTGAACCAATATAAACAGTTACATAACATGTCAGTCGAACTAATACGACCCATCCTAAACCCAGTATCACCGGTAAATATTACTTTTGACCCAATATAAACCGACGAAAAAATAATTTTGACCCGATAAGAATTGTCACGTGACATGTTAGCCGAACTAACCTGGTTCTGTAACAACCGAAACCCGACCAAGAGTAACCGATTCTAACCCAATACCCGAACTAAGCCATGACTCGAATGGCCCGACCGAACCCGGTTCGACCCACCAATGCATGTGAGCCGAAAAAATCCGAAAATATAATAACCCGAATCCGAAACAACCCGACTCGAAACCGACTTGACCCACCCGATTGCCACCTCTAGTAACACCCCCATACTCCAAGTGCCTTACCAGGACCACTTAGGGCATGAGAATGCCACCATCTCGGTTACCCGAGGCAATGATAATCAAATAGACAATAACGAAACGAACTTTAATAATAATAAAGTTTAGAGCGATACAACCAAAACCAAAACTGATAAAAGAAAATACAAAGGTTCTCAAATGTTAAAACCAACTAGCTAAGAACAAAGTTCGACACAGCGGAAGACTTCTAAGCGGCTCGTGATGACTCAACCCAACTATCCCACGCGCATCAATCATACCTTCTCAATAACTGCTCACCCCCCCCGAATGGATCATCACAGTTTTTAAAACATTTAAACGGGGTCAGTACTAATTACAGAAAAACAAGCCACAACAAATCAAATGCCAAAACAGTTCAACACACAACAAACCCCAGTCTCCATAATCAATCTCCTCATAACTGACTACACACTAAAGTGTGTAGCCCTGCCAGAGTACCCATCGCAACAGGTACTCCACACCGCCAGTGGGGGACCGTAGCCGTACCCACCAAATCCCCATTCATCTCCATCGAGCGATAAACCCAAGTTCATTAATGTGCATATCCCTTCTGTGGCGGGTTCCACAGAAGGCGAATCATAGGCGTGAAGCCACTCCCGCAAGTGACTCCACTCAGCCAGGGACACGCCCCGAAGAACACAGACAGATAAACAATAACCATAATACAACATCAACAACCGTCTGAAACAATCATCAATATGAAATCACAACCGTCTGAACAATCAAGCAACAATTACTAATTACAGCACAATCACCACGATCATGTAACTAATACCGAGTAGGGAAAACCCTACCTGAAAAGCAATCACAACTCAGACGATCTAGCAGCTGTCTCAAAACCTTTCTTTTACAAACCCTCCTCCTATACACATAATCATACAATCACTACCACAACGATACAACCATAAAATCCCCAATTCCCAAAAGTAGGGTTTAACCAAAACTACCCAAACGCTATAAAAAGATATGTAGAGCTTACCCTCGACGCAAGGATCACAAAGGTATAAAGAACGACAAGATCCGACACTTCTAGCTCCGGGATTTGCTAATAATATGGCGAGGATGATTCAACGTAACTTCTAATCTTCTCTTGAAGGTTTTTAGATTGTAAAAGTGTTTTGAGAAAAGTGACGAAAGCCTTATATATCATTCCCGCATTATTAACAAAACCCGTCAAAACAAACCTGTAAAACACACTTACTCGGTCGAGTAAGGCACTTACTCGATCGAGTGCCCCCCTACTCGATCGAGTACCCAACCTACTCGATCGAGTACCTTACAGGCAGACTACTGTTTTGCGTCAAAAGCTGCTTACTCGACAGAGTAAGCCCCACTCGATAGAGTACCCATAGACTCATAAAACCGTAGTATTACAGTCTTCCCTCCTTAAAAATAACTTCGTCCCCGAAGTTCAACCCATACATAAAAAAAAACAAACCT
This sequence comes from Silene latifolia, assembly GCF_048544455.1. Taxonomy (NCBI): domain Eukaryota; kingdom Viridiplantae; phylum Streptophyta; class Magnoliopsida; order Caryophyllales; family Caryophyllaceae; genus Silene; species Silene latifolia. The sequence continues at coordinate 356,054,667 of NC_133538.1, forward strand.
ACCAACTCGATTAAGACACAACAACGCAACTAAGAACTCAAAACAAAACCTCACCCTATAAAACATGAACTCTTAACACCAACTCCACCAACTACGCCTACCTCTACAACATGTCTCACGATATCGTATCCACCACATTATAGCCTCTATCGACACTAACTCCATACACTACCAACTACTATCCACAAATATCGGTAGCTCCGTTTGACTAACATGTTATGCACTAGAAAACCCAATATCAAGACACTCATAAACATCAAACGGAATGTTACATTCTACCACCCTTAAAAGGAACTTCGTCCTCGAAATTTACTCACACTCATAAACATCGTCATCCAACTGTCAACACTATCGAAATATTCTCCCATTCCTAAACATCGAACTACTACAAGCAAGACCATGACCTTTTAACAAAATCAATCACGATAAAGATCCATCCTTTATGCTACACCAACACTCTACTTCCTAATATACTACAACATGCACAACCATGAAACTCTCGTTTATCGTATCCTACTCCTGTTAAGACAAATGTTACGTCCTCGTAACTCACTAATACTAAATCCTAGCTATATCTTCTCATCATCCTCATCACCACCGCATGGCAAAGATAACCGCCTATAATCTAAACACTCACTATTCCTATATCCAAGGCTCTCTTACTTAAACATCTCTCATACTTCAATTCACTCGTCACACCACCTAACCTATACCTCAAAATCTTTAGCTTAACCAAAACTTCAAATATTCCCTATTACTGCCAAAATGACAGAATCCTCTATACCTGCACCTTTCTCCATACTCATAACTCACGATCCACAATTATTACATACACTCCTCCTAGATCCTCAAGTTCTTTTCTTTCATTATTGCAAAACTCATACATAACTTAACATGACACTAATTCCCAACACCGTACACTCACTGTCCAAAAATATGATTATGAACCACCTGCTGCATCCATATCAGTACATAACATGTTCCACAAATTACTTGCCATGACTATGACTACCGATTCCTCATCTTAAAACAAGATCAAAATTACTATAACAACTTCTCACAACTGTGACCCATCAACAGAATATTACTATACTATGACAACAACGAAAACATACGCAACTCTCTTTTATATCATACTCTACCCTCATCCCAAACTGAAACTGGTAAGAAACATCAACAAACAAGACAACAGTCTACATGTTCAACCAAAACTCACAAGGAACAGCAGCAAACAAAACAACAATCTATGTATAAATGGTATGTACTTTCGAAAACTGGTATCATAATCGTCTCGCCTACTCCACCACAACCGGTGACGGCATCGCAACACCGCCACCAACAGCCGCACCGCAGTGCGAAAATACCCGCATCACAACACGAAGTAACATGCCCGTATCACCACCTGAGGCACCACAACCACATCGATAAACATCACAACCACATATAATTCCCATAAACACTGACTCCGTATAACATTCTGGACAAGGAAAACTTACTCAAAACCACTTTACTAAATCACAACACAACACATTATATGAAATAAACGATAATAACCTCATGAATATCATCTTCTTACCATATCACGGAATAACATATATCATGAATACATACAAGTATAACCAGTCATGTCAGATCACTCAAATTATTACTTTTTAAACATCATCCACTAGGTTACCGTATCCAACATATATTACAGAACATTGGGTTAACAGCTTTATAACTATCACACCATACCACTTCTCGTGAGGTCGGAACCTCACACAAACATTTATATAAATATTAGACCCGTAATGACATCCAACCAGTCAATCCTGATCACGTAAGTTACCATCTGATAAAGGTTACCTCTCGCCCGAGCTTAACTCGTATGCCCCTCATAACACATTTTCCCATTCGCACAACGATCTTTTTTTCTGCCAAACATAACCATAACATTAATACTCAACTACTAGAAACCGCCTCCTATAACCACATCTTATGCTCCCTCACAACCATACACATCAATCAGGTGTCTACAAAATCAACCTCTTTAGAATGGCCATTTTTTTTCTATTTATCATCACCCTTAACCACTAGTGACAATACCTCAACACTACCTTCGTTCGGACATCAAGCCTCTTACACTCATCTCTAAACATCACGATTTCTTTCCTATCTTCGGTTAATTTCCCAAATAACGAACATCAACCTATCAACAAAAAATTTACCTAAACATTCTTCCTAATACTATCCTTAACTGTATCGTCATCTAACTCTCCACCAAAATCTCATATCGTGCAGATACTCTATCAACCTCTTACTCCCTTAATTCCTCAAAACCCATGACTAATCATGTTGTCCTGAAACTCCTATATAACTGTTGGGCCCTAAATTATCCCCGCTCGATCGTATAGCCTGTGTAATGACCAAGGACAACTTCCAGGCAAAAGATATCTAAAATCGGGCATTACTTCAACACGGATAGGCACCAAGCAGGAGTTGATAGAAGACAAGCGAAAGATAACCAAAGAAACACGAAAAGGAAAAGCACCAGCTACGCAGCAACAAACAGCGTTTTATATATGTTCCCTACAAAAAAGGAAGACCAATTCCAGAAAGCAAAGATATAGGGAGCAGTCAAAGCAACGGCTAAGAAAGAAGCAACCATCTCCGGGTAAATAGGGCACACTCCCTATTTACCAGGAAAACCTAAACGGCACAAAGACAATGGGAAGCAACCACCTATAAATAGAAAGGAAGAGAAGACAAGAAGGGGGATCTGAAAGACCATCACTTTTACTCATATTCTTTGTATTCTTAAGCAATATATTCGCCTGTCACGCCTAATATAATAATACTCTGTCAGGCTATCCAGAATCATAGCAACAATCACTCCTGGCTTGGTGCCCGTGGTTTTTTCCCTTATTCCCAGGGTTTTTCCACGTATAAATCCTTGTGTCATTATTTATTAGTTTGTTTTACATTTAATTATACCAATCAGGCAAGTTATTCGAGTTAGATCACCCTACATATAAATCCCTGGTAGGACGCTCTAGATCAATAAAAATCCTGCCAAAACAATTGGCGCCCACCGTGGGGCATCTAACTCAAAAATAATCAAAAGCCCACCATCAAATACCACAAAAAACTAAGAAAAAATGGCAGGAGATAGCATTGAGCAACAATTAGTCATTGCAAACAACAGATTGTTGGAGATGGAACAATCGAAACAAAAAATGATCCAGTCAAGTGAAGTGGCAAAATTGAAAGAATCGAATCCACCTAAAGATAATTTGGGAGAAAAAGCTTCAGGATCAAAATTGAAAGTCCCACTGGCACACCATTCTCCTCCATCATAAGGAACATTGACTTCTCCAATATTGGTACTCCAACTCCATCAAAATCCAAAGCAGGAGAAGAAATGGACTCAGGAGAACTCCAAAATCAAGAACTCCAAGATCAGACTAACACGGCCATTATGATGGCTATGCTCCAAGAAATCCAAAAACTTCACGAGAGATTTGAAAAGATCCCAGGAGTTCCTACCCCAATTGAAGAAGCAAATCCAGAAAGCTATGCTGATTCACCCTTCGTGGATGAAATAGCAAAGATAGACCTGCTAAAGAAATTTGTGATTCCCTCAATGAGAATCTATGATGGAACCACTGATCCATAAAACCATGTTGCCTATTACAAGCAAAGGATCGGCAAGCATCAATTCCCGATGAACTACGTCAAGTATGCATGTGTAAGGGATTTGGAACAACTCGAATGGACCGCCTTGCAATGGTACATAAACCGCCAAATGGAAGCATCAAGTCCTTTTGCCGACCGGTCAATTCTTTCAATCATCGTTTGCCGGCAAACAGCAGGAACTAGAAAAGAGATCCAAAGTGACTGTACAGGGGTTAAACGAAGCCTGGAGAATCCATCGATCATACATGACAAGATTCAACAAATAAAAAGTCTCAATCCCCAGATGTGATGTTGGAACAGCCGTTGAAGCTTTCAGGCAAGGGCTACCCCCGGACGGTGACTTCTACGATGAAATGACCATGAAGCCCTGTCATACCTTTGAAGATGTCCAAGCATTAGCCATAGGCTATATCAGTGGGAGGAAGACAAAGGCTACAAGGCGAGATAATACCGACAACAACTCAGGATATGACAAAACCAACAGAAAAGCTTTAACAACAAAGGAAGCGCCTGTGCCATCTCCCTACACAAGACCCGACAGATCGAAGTCAACTATACACATGAACAACGAGGTAACTCCTATACTTATCCTCCCGTCCGGAATATAACTTCTCTCGTTGACATTGCAGATTAATCAAGAGGCTTGACCATATGGGAGACATTGTCAAGTGGCCAAAGAAGTCAGACAACCCCAACTCAAGAAAGGACACCACCAGGTGGTGTGAATTTCACATGGACATAGGTCACACAAAGAAGAATGCCCGGGATTACGGAGACAAGTGGCTTACCCGCTAAAGAAAGGATACCGAAAGACTTGATACAAACAAAGAACAGGGAAGATGACGGAACAAGAAGAAACACGAAAGGCAACGGCGTGACCTACCCTCGCACCACCCATTTATGAAGTCAAATTCATCAATGGAGGATCAGAAATTTGTGGCCTGACCAGTTCAGCTGCTAAGAAAATTGCCAGGGAGTCAAAAATGAAATCTCCTTTTAAATCTATCAATTTACCTCAAATTACTTTTGACGACACTGATATGCAGGGCATTCCAGACCTCCACCATGACAGCCTGGTAATCACCATGCAAATAGGGACTGCACGTGTCATGAGAATCCTGGTAGATGGAGGCAGTTCAGTAAACCTGATCATGCTTGATGTCCTTAAAGCAATGAAGATTGATGAAAGCCAAATCATAAAGAAGTCTAATGTCCTAGTAGGATTCAGTGGAGAAACAAGAAACACACTGGGAGAAATACACCTGCCCACATATGTGGAAGGAGTATCTTTATATGAAAGATTTGGAGTCCTGGATTGCCTGTCATCCTATAATGCCATATTAGGAAGACCATGGATCCACAACGTAAGAGCCATACCCTCCACCTATCACCAATGCATCAAAATACCAACAGAATGGGGAGTAGCAACCATTAAAAGTGAACAAAAATCTGCCCGGGAATGTTATATCGAGTCATGAAGCCTTCCAAGACAGGTAAGTCCTCGCCTAGCAATTACAAAGATTCTGTCAGACAACTCATGTGGCGTAAAACCAAAATGGAAACCGATCAAGTAATTTTAGACCCCGAGTACCCCGACAGCACGTACTAGTAGGATCGATGTCCCCGATCATATCAGGCGTAATTAGTAAATTTTCTTAGAGGTAAATCTTCATGTTTTGCCTGGTCACATTTTGATATGACCGGAATAGATGCCAATATTATTACACATAAACTAAATGTTGATGAGTCTTATAAGCCTGTCAAGCAGAAAAGAAGAAAGTTTGCCATTTGAAAGACATGCTATCATTAATGAAGAAGTAGACAAACTATTGGACATGGGGATGATAAGAGAAGTCATGTACCCTAGCTGGCTAGCCAACGTAGTGGTGGTTCAAAAGAAGAATGGCAAGTGGAGAGTTTGTGTAGATTACATAGACCTCAATAAAGCCTGTCCAAAAGACCCATTTCCACTCCCACACATAGACGCAATGGTGGATGCTACAAACAGGACACGAACTCCGACATTCATGGATGCCTCAAGTGGATTCAACCAAATCAAGATGCACCCATCGATCGGGAACATCCGCATTTATCACGGAAAGGGGCATATCTTTGCTACATAGCAATGCCCTTTGGCCCGAAAAATGCAGGGGCAACATACCAACGCCTGGTCAATACAATGTTTAAAGACCAAATAGGGGACACCATGGAAGTCTATATTGATGACATGGTAGTTAAATCAAAGAAAGTCAAGATCATGTCGGGACTTGGAAACACCTTTAAAATCCTAGAAGATTTCAATATGAAACTCAACCCATCCAAATGCCATTTCGGGGTATCCTCGGGAAAATTCTTGGGGTACATGGTGACCAAAAGAGGAATAGAAGCTAGCCCAGAACAAATAAGAGCCATACTAGAACCGGAATCCCCAAGTCAGTCAAAGATATTCAAAACCGACAGACGAGTTGCGACCACTCGAATAGATTCATTTCCGGATCATCGTAAGATGCAAGGCATTCTATGACCTACGGGAAGAACAAAACATTCAAATGGTTGCCTCGAACACGAGTCACCTTCCAGAGCTCAAAACATACCCGACTACACCTCCGCTACTTGCCAAACCGGACAAAGGAGAACCCCGACGGTCTACCTATCTCGTCACAAAATGTGATAAGTGGAGTCCCGACCAAAGAAATTGATGGCCAACAACATCCAGTCTACTATGTAAGTAAAAGTCTCCTAGATGCAGAAACCAGGTATGGCCTACTTGAAAAATATATACTTGCTTTAGTAATGTCCTGCACTAAACTTCGACCTTATTTTGAAAGCCACCCAATCGTTGTAAGAACCAACTTGCCTATCAAATCTGTCCTGAGAAAGCCCGAGTTATCGAGCGCAGAATGGCAAAATGGTCAAGACAAATCAAGACCTATGATATAACTTTTGAACCCGTGACGGCAATTAAATCTCGGGCATTAGCAGACTTCGTGGTCGAATTCGGTCCTACCCTAGAACCAGGACCTCATAAAAGAGGTCAATCTTATTGACACCCAAAAAACAGACCAGGAATGGACTCTCCATGTAGATGGGGCAACAAATATGAAAGGCATTGGCCTAGGATTAGTCCTAAAATCACCACAGGGAGACCCGATTGCACAGCTATTAGTTGTGAGTTCAAAGCCACGAATAATGAGGTGAATATGAAGCCCGATTGCTGGATTAAAGGTATGTATAGAACTCGGTGTAGCAAACCTCAAGGTAAAAACTGACTCTCTCTTAATTTCCAATCAAGTTAAAGGAGTATATCTTTTAAAAGATTCAAAGATGATACTCTATTTGGAATATGTCAAAAACCTTTGCAAAAAATTCAGAACCTTTGACATTGACCAAATACCAAGGGACCTAAATACCCAGGCGGATGCCCTAGCCAGCCTGGGATCAAATTTCACCCTTGTGTTTGACAAAATACCCATCGTCCACTGCTGGAACCAACCATAGAAAGGCTCGAACAAATTTGCCCTATCCAGGAAGATACAAATTCTCGGACTAAACCTTACTATGATTGGTTCCTACAGGGATACTCCCTACAAATAAAAACGAAGCAAGGGCCCCGAAAATCAAAGCATCCACTTATACCATTATAAATAAAACCTTGTTTAAAAAGTCTCAGGCTGGACCTTACTTACGTTGCCTGGAACCAAATGAAGCCACCCAGGTCATAGAAGACATACATAATGGATCTGCGGAAATCATAAAGGTGGAAGGAGCCTGGCAAGCAAAATTCTCGGATGACAGCTAGCTACTTCGGCCAACCCCGAGAGCCGATCGCATAGCATACAACTCAAAATGTGAAGCTGTCAAATCCATTCCCCTTATATCCATCAACCATCGAACTACTACATTCCATCTCGGCCCCCGGCCATTTATGAAATGGGGCATGGACATAGTAGGGAAGCTACCTCGGCGCCGGGACGAGAAAGTCTTCATGCTAGCAATGACTGACTACTTTTCCAAATGGATAGAGGGACTCTTACTGGCAAGTCAAAGAAAAAGATGTCATATCATTTATCAAAAGGAACATCATATGCAGATATGGAATACCTTCGAAATAGTCCGTGATAATGGAACACAATTTGTGGGAAAAAGAATGCTAATTTCGGCACAATGGAATATCAATCTAGTCACATCTACGCCAGCTACCCTAAAGCCAACGGCCAAGCAGTAATCAAGCAACAAAGTAGTAATCGGTTATCAAGAAAAAGTGAAAAGAAGAAAAGGAAGATGGGCGAGAAGAGCTCCCCTAGTCCTATGGGTGACAGGACCACACCCAAAAACCAAAGCCAAACACCATATTCCCTGGTCTATGGTGCGAAGCAAAAAGTAATACCAAAGAGAAATTCATGTGCCAACTACCGAAGCAACTGAACACAATAGAAGAGAACAAGCCCCTATTACAAGATAACCTACTCTTAATGAAGAATCGAGAGATGCGCCAAAGTCGGGATAGCCGCCTACCAACAGCAAGAGCGAAGTTACAACAAGAATGTCAACATCGAGTATTCAAAGAAGGAGACCTGGTACTAAGGAAAGTTTTCCCCAACACCAGAGAAAAGAACGCAGACAAACTAGCCCCTACATGGGAAGGCCCGTACTTAATTGATTCAATAGTGGGACAAGGAGCTTACAGGCTACAAACTTTGGAAGGAGAAATGATCCCAGATCTTGGAACATTTCCCACTTAAAACTATTTCATATCCGAGAAGCAGGTAAAATCACCCACCCTATATACATGTGCTAAATTCCATACCTGCTATGTGCTAAGTTACCACTTAAAACTATTTCATACCTGCTATGTGCTAAGTTGCTTACATGTTATTTTTAATTTTACCCAAAACTTTATTTCAAATCCTGAAAACTTGTTTTACGCCTTCTTTTCACTTATTATATGTTACACTTTAGGCTTAAACAAATGTTCAGGATTGAGGGCCACTCCACCCAACCCGAACAAAGCATTTCTAAAAATGCTCTAATTTGGCACCGCCGCCTAACCCGAAAAATAAAATGAGCTCAAGACATAAAAAGACAAGTACAAAGGTGGAATAGACCATAGTACTTGTCAAAAAAGCCCTCCGACAGGTGAGGGCCATAAGCCCCCGACCGCAACCACCCTCATTCTTATAAGCCCTCCCGACAGTGCAAGATAAAGCCACCATTTCCTATAAACACGGGAATGAGGGCCATAAGCCCTCCGAGTGCATTACTCTAACAAAAAATATCACATGAATGTACAGGTACAAATCCCAGTCAAAAAAAAGCAAGAAAATCAAGGAAAGGATATATATATTAAAACCTACCAGAATACACCCTCCCGGCGGGGAAGAACACACCGTTTATCCAGGCAAAGCCAACAAAAACCAAAACAAATCCTAAATTATTTGTTCAGGGAACATCCCCCCATGAATAGGCCAAAACAACACAAAAACCCACAAACAGAAAAAATCAAACTAGCCCACCTTGGACACAGTAGCAGAACCAATCCCCTCATGACCTCCTCTTCTTCATCTCCTTCACCATCTTTGTTTTTCCCTTTGGATGGAGGAGAGTCCACCTCCTCGTCAGCATGCAACTTACAAAGCTCAGGATAAGTGATATTGAGATCAGCCCAATTCCGATCGGGATTCCAAAAAGGCCTCGACTTGCAGGCTCTTTCATAGCATCCACACGACCCTTGCCAAAGAAATACAATGCAAGATCTTTATACCGGCCCGAACCTCATCCCTCTCTACACCAACTCCTCATTTACCTTTAATCGCTCCCCGCATAGCCTGTTTTTCAGCCTTCAATTCTTCCTGGGCAATATCAAACTTAGCCCGAAGAGCTTTCAAGGCATCCCGAGCAGATTTCGACTTAGCAGACTCCACCAAAGAACCGAGCCTTCCCCGCCTCATTATCCTCCTTCAACGAATGATTCTCACCTTGGACACCTCCAAATCGGCTTTAAACTTGTCAAGATCTTTCTTCAAGATTTGTACCTCCCAATCCAAGGCATTTTTAGACCATGGATCGATTCCAGTTGACAGCACTCTCAAAGACATCATTAACATTCTAAAACAAAAGAAAATGCCCATCTAAGCCACAAAAAAGAAAACACACACAAAAACCCACAACAAACAAAGACAAAAAATATATACCTCCTGAAGCATGGTAACCGGGTTGGCAAAGATAATCCCCGGAACGATACATAGCAAGCCAAAGCACGAGCGAAGCTTCCTCCGCCGGTACTTGAAATAAGGATCATCAACCACAAAAGCCCGAGCCCGAATTTGATCCTTAGCAAACTGGACCTCATCCATATGAGCCCTGACTCCCCTGACCTCATGAACTCCTCCCAAAGACTCATCCACTCTCTTCCTCTTCTCAGGACGATCACTTTCATCCACAATCTTTTCAGGCGACACCAACTGAGCCCCCTGCACAGATTCCTGAATTTGAACAGCACTATCACTCCCCGTTGCCTCACTACTCTTTGACTTCTCCCCTGTAATTTGAGAAACCCCTGCCTTCACCAAAGACAGACCAAAACTAGCAATTCTGGCAGAAGCCCTGGTAGCTGCACGACGAGTTTCTAAATCAGCAATATAAGCATGAATCCAATACAGGAAACAGAATGACAAAACAAGCAAAAGAACTTACTCCCTGACGAAGATGCCCCTGGAACCTTAGTGCTCTTCACAGGCTTATAAGTGCTCAACTTAGCCTTCTTAAAACGAGGCATAGCAGCTTGCCCCTGCATGGCGAGGCCAAGCCCTCTCCTCTTCAGTGCAACGCCATAAACGCTGCTATCCGGTCACCGACCCTCAAAGATCGTGGATCATTCACCCAGTCATTTACTAAAAGAAAGCACGGGCAAAGTAAGTAAACTCTCCGAAAAATATTATTCCCAAACCAAAAAATAATGCAGGAAAGAAAGATTACCTCCTTCAACAGCTGGGTAATTAAGATAGTCCAGGTCAGGGGCAATTGAGTCAGCCTTGATAAACATATAAGTTTGAGCCCAGCCTTTATCATCCCCTGAATCAAAATTGGTGATCAGGTGAGCCATCTTTGACCTGACTCGAAAATTAAACCTCCCAAAGAGAATGACTCTTCGATGATAGACGTTCTTAAAATCATCCAGGGTAATAACCAACTTATGCTTAGAGCATAAATGCTCAATAGAATGGACAATCTTCCAAACCATTGGCATGAGTTGAAACGGAGGAACCCTAATAGCCCTAATCACCTCAGCCATAAAAGGAGAAAGGGGAAGTTGACCACCACCCCTGAAAGCCCACTCAAAAATACAGAACCAACCCGGGCTACTCCAATTAGCCCTGATAGGACCATTCTCAGGAATCCAAACTTCAGCCCCATGAGGAATGAGACCCCTGCCCTTTATATAATGCTCAAAAGCAGGTTTCAGTTGATTAGCCTCATGGAAAGAGACTGCCAAAGCCTTATTAGGAGAATACTCAACCCCCTTATAAGACATAGACAGAATCTCTGGAGGAGGAACAACCTCCACCACATCATCCTCAGGGATGACATCAGGGACCCCCTCAACCTCAGCAGAAACCATTTCAACTTCAACAGGAACTTTTTCAACCTCAGCAGGAGCTTTTGAAGCTGCTGTCTTTCTCCTGCCACCAGCCATATATTATTTTTCTGGGAAATGAATTTTTTACAAAGAGAGAATTTTTTAGAAAGAGAAAGAAGAAAATTAGAGATTGGAATGTGAAGACATACACGGAATAAGCAGGATATTTATAGCCGCAAAACTATAACGGCTAGGAAAGCAAGTGGTTAAGATCAATCATGACTCTCCTAGGGTTTTGTGAACCTACCCTATTTATGGTAAGTAACCGTTACAAGAAGTTGAATCAAACACAAATTCTGAATCCGATAGAAAGTCCCTGCACAAATCACTTGCCTGGCCCAAATTTTTATCTCCTCATTCCTGGCCAGACCCAATAAAGGAATAAGCAGATAAGGGGCAATTGTTGGGCCCTAAATTATCCTGCCCGATCGGTATAGCCAGTGTAACAGCCAAGGACAACTTCCAGGCAAAAGATATCTAAAATCAGGCATTACTTCAACACGGATAGGCACCAAGCAGGAGTTGATAGAAGACAGGCGAAAGATAACCAGCAGCCTGAAAAGGAAAAGCACCAGGCTACTGCAGGCAACAAACAGGCAGTTTTATATATGTTCCCTACAAAAAAGGAAGACCAATTCCAGAAAGCAAAGATATAGGGAGCAGTCAAAGCAACGGCTAAGAAAGAAGCAACCATCTCCGGGTAAATAGGGCACACTCCCTATTTACCAGGAAAACCTAAACGGCACAAAGACAATGGGAAGCAACCACCTATAAATAGAAAGGAAGAGAAGACAAGAAGGGGGATCTGAAAGACCATCACTTTTACTCATATTCTTTGTATTCTTAAGCAATATATTCGCCTGTCACGCCTGATATAATAATACTCTGTCAGGCTATCCAGAATCATAGCAACAATCACTCATGGCTTGGTGCCCGTGGGTTTTTCCCTTATTCCCAGGGTTTTTCCACGTATAAATCCTTGTGTCATTATTTATTAGTTTGTTTTACATTTAATTATACCAACCAGGCAAGTTATTCGAGTTAGATCACCCTACATATAAATCCCTGGCAGGACGCTCTAGATCAATAAAAATCCTGCCAAAACAATAACCATTAACTAACATCCTCATGATAGTATCACACATCTCGACGACTCCTTACCTCTATATCACATAACTCCGGTCAACATTTTCTCAGCTTACTTTTATCCTTCTTTTCTCTTTAAACCCAACAATACCAATTAATAATTCAACTCTTTATTACTTCTATCTAATTCTTTAGTGCTCCGGTTACCTTCTCATTGCTCCAAAACTCAAATCCCATTATTTCATGTCGATATCATCTCACTCTTTCTTACCATGTATCTTCTCTTATTATGCTATCACTCACACTTGCCACTAATCAGTCCAGACCGTCTCATGCTATCGCTCACACTTATCACCAACCAATCTATGCAGTAAGCCCACTCCATCTCGTTTTTTTTTAATCCCAAAACTCATTTCATCCTGTTAACTGCCCAAGGAAATCACACACTAGTTTCACCTCTTGATAATACAAATTGTAACACCCCGTAAATTTGAAGACCTTTATTATATTTTAAAAGTAATATTTTAATCCATTTTAATTTAAAATTAATTTATTTGAAATAATAATAATTTGATAAAATATAATTTTATTTTAGTTTGAAGTAATGTAATCATTTTGATAGTTTAGAAATGTTTAAAAGTAACACCCCGTAAATCTGAAGACCTTTATTATATTTTAAAAGTAATATTTTAATCCATTTTAATTTAATATTAATTTATTTGAAATAATAATAATTTGATAAAATATATATTTATTTTAGTTTGAAGTAATGTAATCACTTTTGATAGTTTAGAAATGTTTAAAAGTAGTTTAAACTATATTTAAACCTTTTACTTTGATAAAATAGATTTCTGATAAAAGTCGTAATATTGGGATTTTCCCATTTCTTACGGTCGTTGGCTAAACGAGTTTGGATATTGGGCATATGGGTACTTAATCTGTTAGTAAAATCGTGTTTAAGAACATTAATATTCTCGAAAATCGCGTTCGACGAATATTTCTAATTACCGTCGAAGCAAACCCAAAACGTAAACAATTGACCAACCCCCCCATGCCAATTGGACCGCCCATCCCCCTCCATATGTCTCCTCTTTCAATTTTCATTTCCTCCATTCTCAATCTATCTCCTTCTTCTCTCAAACACCAAAAACCTACCAAAAATCCTCCTTACAAACCCTAAATCCTTCATTTCTCCACCAATTTGCATAAAACTTATATATTTGGAATCCTCTCTTAATCCTCATCTACTAGTAAGCTTTATTTTCATTTCCCCCAATTTCGTTTCGGGTCTTATCTTTTTAGGGTTTCGAATTTAAGCTTAATAATTGTGTTTTTGTTGTTCTTATAGGTGAAGAATTTGAAGATGAGTTAGGTGACTCATATGTTGTTGAAGATGAAGAGTAATTTTGGGTTTTAGAAGCTTTCTCAAGTTATTACTTGTCTCTTTGCTAGCTTAAGGTAACTATTCCGAGTTACTCGACGATTTAATGTCACATTAGTGTTGTTTATGATGTGTTGGATGCTTATGTGATTAATAACATGTTAACTTTAATTTTCACATGAATTGTTGTTGTTAAAGTTTGTTAAATATGTTGTTTTTCACATGCTGAAGTGTTGAAACGGAATGAATATTGTTGATTGTTGCTTGAGACGGTATTAAATTGAGCTTGAAACAGATTTTGGTGGGAAAAAGGAAAAAGGGGGAAAAACCGCCCAAAACAGCCCGGAAAAGGGCGCGGCTGACCCGGCAGGCCCGGTGGGTCCGGTCTGGATTTTGACCCGTCACTTTGGGTCGGGTCTTGGGTCTATTGTTTGATGTTTTGGGCCTATGGTTCATGTTTTGAAGTATGTTGGTATTTTGGCATGTAGGAAATTATTTATGCTAATGTTTCCGTTGAATTGGTTATTTTATAAGTTGGCATATTTTCTCTATGTCAATAGTTTTCACATGATAGAAATTAAAAATGGCAAGAGTACGACATTGTGGTAAATTCCGTGATGTGGGCCAAAATGGACCAAGACTCTGAGCTGGGCCAATTTGACCAAATGAGTTTGGTCAAGCTAGGTTTAAACCGGTCAGCCTCGATTTGACCGATGACCCGTCGCGGGACTAGGGTCGAGGATTTGTCTTTGAGTATGATTGTCTTTTCATATGTTGGTTGTTGGATGAATTGGTTGCCTATTACTTAAGTCTTCTTGCCTTGTTGCCATTTTAGCTTGTTCTCATGGATTATGGTACTGTTGGTTAACTGGAATTTGGATTATTATTGATATTGGAGATATTGTTGGATTGTCAGCTGAATATGCTCTTGCGTAGCCTTTCATATGCTAGGGTGTGTATGATCATTTGTGTGTGTAAGTTTGGACTCTTTGCCCCTCTTATGGTTAATTGGGTGTCCCACTTGTCTTGTGTGGCGTGGGCTAAAGTATTCAAGCTGGGACTAGGTCCTAGGTGAGTATTTCGGCCTTCGTCATAGATAGGCCATTATAGTCTTTGACGAGTATATGTTCACCGCTTAATAGCCTTTGTGTCTTAGCTTGGTGGGTTTATATCCAAGTTAGGGTATGACTTCCTGGCGTACTCTTAAAAGTATGTAGTCAGCTTAAGTACTAGCCAACCCTTTGGTGGACTCCTTAGGGGTACTCATGTGTTGTTATCATGGGTCTTGGATACGATAGTTTTCCGCATGTTGCTAGGTCTGCGCAGGTTTAGGACTAGAGTGTTTACCTTACCTCGTGGTATAGACTCGAGTTACAGAGTGACTATTGACTATACTAGGAACTTATGCCTGTCTCTAGATATATTGTCCTTTCTTGTTTGATGATTCTATGAATCATAGAAGGTGAGATGTAAGCCGGCTATGGTTGATAGAGTTTAGATTCCTGGATGTTATGTGATTCACATGATAGTGTAGTATGAGTCGGTCTAGTATTCACATGCTAGGACTATGTGTTGTTATATTGTTGTTCACATGATAAGCACGATTGTCTAGCATCTATATGCTAAGGCTATGTGTTATTCATATTCATATTCTTATGTTTACATGTTATATTAATTATGACATTTCGTGGCTGGGAGAACTCGGAGTTACTCCCCACTGACTGTGGCTTTCGTATTTGTATAAAATGCGATCGACAGGTATGGTGATGCTTATATGAGGTTCATGGACGAGCTAGCGAGCAAAGTAACCTTGGGACTTACTTAAATTTGGTTTTATTTGTAGAGACTCTTATACAAGTTTTTATGTCACATACATTTTAGGGACATATGTCTCCCTCTTTACATTTGGTTGTATAACTTTGCTATTCGCGACTTTAGCGATGGTTATGTTATGAAACTTCTATTTAGACCTTGTATGTTTTGACAACTTTCAATTTGGATATCTTTATAACAGGTTCAGGTTTTAAAAATTACAGGTTTTTACCCAAATGAACCTATTACAAACATATCCATGCAGTTTTATTCTAGAATTATGTGTTTACTTTTCCGCAATGAATGAGGGTGTCACACAAATTCCCAGACTCACTTACTATCTGAAAATCCATGTCACGACATGTCTCCACTAGGTTCGCTATATACCATTCTTCTCCATCCCTCTACAACGATTTTTTTATTACATACATTCTTAACCAACACAATTCCTAACCATCTCTCTCCATAATCCCTTACGAATCTCAAGCCGCTACTATCCACATCCTTCATTCCAATCTTTTCATTCTCACATTCCATAAACTCACATCATCCCTTGCACACATTCATTTACTTTTAAATTACTCAACACACAATCATATCACTCATCTTATGTCACAAAACATGCTCTGTGTCTCAATTAAGCCTTACCAATCTTCCTTTTCCTCTTTCCATTATCTATCACAACCACATGTAATTCATGTCCTCCCCATCGAACTCATACTCACCACAGCTGCCACTCCTTACATCATAAGATTGGGTAACTTACGCATCAGGACCAACATACAAGTAAAACAATGCATAAAGAAGTAAAATAACACCTTTGAATTAAACATAATATGCAACGAAGTCAAAAGATAAGCATATGACCCAAAACAGGGTCACTAGATCGAGTACAGGCCACTCGATCGAGTAAGTGATTTACTCGATCGAGTAGGTGAAGGTCAGAAGCACGTAAAACAAATTACCAGGGCTACTCGATCGAGTAAGGGCTACTCAATCGAGTAACAAGGGGTGCACTCGATCGAGTGAGGGCCTCTCGATCGAGTACCCTACGCATTTCTCAGCATTGTCCAATTTTCGTAAAACGGTCATAACTCACTCGTTTCTTGGTAGTTTTGGGCGTGTGACCTATCGTTAGAATCGTAAAAGAAAAGCTATCACCTCCAATTGGAATCACATTAAAATCAAATATAAATCTCAAGTTATAACTGTTTAAAGACAACCTCTCTATAATCGAAAACACCACTACTTGATTTTACTTCCAAACAACTTAAACGACATCAAGGTAAACAAAACAACTCAATGCTCATAAAACCAGTATCCCTAACCACATGTTACTATCTTTAAAAGCCAAGCAAAAAATAACTCAATGTACATATATCATTCAACTTACCAATCACATGTTACCCACATGTTTTATTATATAACTTTACGTAAACAAAATCACAATTGTATGACATCAAGTATCCTATTCACATGTTACTACCATAACAACATTATAAAATAACTTCCATCATATAACATGCTTAATCATAAATCATATTATCATGCAACAGTTATTCATCTTTTTCCACCAATTAGTCATGCTCTTACTCAAACTTTCAGCCATATAAACTCGTACAACACTACCAACCACACACACACACATATATATATATATATATATATATATATATATATATATATATATATATATATATATATATATATATATATATATATATATATATATATATATATATATATACACATAACTCTATGTATAACTCAAACCAAACAAACTTTCTTTCCGTATTTCTATAATGCCATATCGTAAAACAACTATCATGCTATCAATCAATAACTTACGAAATCACATCATCACCATCTTTTTCTACACATTCCTCATTCTCCACATACATACATCCACTGATTCATGCCACACATCACTATATAGGTACACAATGCACAAGATAAACACATAGCGATCCCGACTCATATCCCATGGTGACCGGTTCAAAATTGTAGGGCGAGTTCGCGACTTTAGGACGTCTCCCACGCCTTTGCATTAGTTCCTACAACTTCTACCCCGGGTTCATTTTATTTTGACTCCCTATGTTCATTAGGTTCATTGGTTACAGGTTTCAGGATCGTCGCTCTGATACCACTTTGTAACACCCCCATATTCCAAGTGCCTTACCAGGACCACTTAAGGCATGAGAATGCTACCATCTCGGTTACCGAGGCAATGATAATCAAATAGACAATAACGAAACATACTTTAATAATAATAAAGTTTAAAGCGATACAACCAAAACCGAAACTGATAAAAGAAAATACAAAGGTCCTCAAATGTTAAACCAACTAGCTACGAACAAAGTTCGACACAGCGGAAGACTTCTAAGCAGCTCGTGATTACTCAACCCAACTATCCCACGCCCATCAATCATACCTGCTCAATAACTACTCACCACCCCCGAATGCATCACCACAATTTTTAAAACATTTAAACGGTGTCAGTACTAATTACACAAAAAATAGCCACAACAAATCAAATGCCAAAATAGTTCAACACACAACAAACCCCAGTCTCCATAATCAATCTCTTCATAACTGACTACACACTAAAGTTTGTAGCCCTGCCAGAGTACCCATCGCAACAGGTACTCCCCACCGCCAGTGGGGGACCGTAGCCGTACCCACCAAATCCCCGCTCATCTCCATCGAGCGATAAACCCAAGTCCATTAATGTGCACATCCCTTCTGTGGCGGGTTCCATAGAAGGCGAATCATGTGCGTGAAGCCACTCCCGCAAGTGACTCCACTCAGCCTGGGACACGCCCCGAAGAACACTGACAGATAAACAATAACCATAATACAACATCAACAACCGTCTGAAACAATCATCAATATGAAATCACAACCGTCTGAACAATCAAGCAACAATTACTAATTACAGCACATCACCACAATCATGTAACTAATACTGAGTAGGGAAAACCCTACCTGGAAAGCAATCACAACTCAGACGAACTAGCAGCTGTCTCAAAACCTTTCTTTTACAAACCCTCCTCCTATAAACATAATCATACAATCATTATCACAACGATACAACCATAAAATCCCCAATTACCAAAATTAGGGTTTAACCAAAACTACCCAAACACTATAAAAAGATATGTAGAGCTTACCCTCGGCGCAAGGATCACAAAGGTATAAAGAACGACAAGATCCGACACTTCTAGCTCCGGGATTTTCTAATAATGCGGCGAGGATGATTCAACGTAACTTCTAATCTTCTCTTGAAGGTTTTTAGATTGTAAAAGTGTTTTGAGAAAAGTGACGAAAGCCTTATATATCATTCCCGCATTATTAACAAAACCCGTCAAAACAAACCCGTAAAACACACTTACTCGATCGAGTAAGGCACTTACTCGATCGAGTGCCCCCTACTCGATCGAGTACCCAACCTACTCGATCGAGTACCCTACAGGCAGACTGCTTTTTTGCATCAAAAGCTACTTACTCGACAGAGTAAGCTCCACTCGATAGAGTACCCATAGACTCATAAAACTGTAGTATTACAGTTAAGGCATATGTTCAATTCATGGTGAATTTTAATATGCAAAACTTGAAAGTTTCCCTCGATGAATTGCATAAAATTCTTGTGCAAGCCGAGAGGGAGATGGGGCTAAATGTTAGCACCACTAAGGATGTGCTCAACTTTAACCAAAAGAGCAAAGATAAATTTAAGAAAAGTGGCAACAAGAGTAAGAAGCTAACTCCCAACAAGGGCAAAGGGAAGGCTTTTGAAGCTAGCTCCTCTAAGTCCAAAAAGGGTGCCTCCTCCGAGGACAAATGCCACTATTGTAATGGTGTTGGGCATTGGAAGAGGAATTGTCCAAAGTATCTTGGCGGTATCAAAGCTGGAAAGATTGTTCCACTAGGTAAATAACTATCCCTATATTTTTGTTTCGATATCAACTTTGATATTTTGATACAAGTTTTGATGATTACCCTTTTTATTGTACTTAGGGCATCCAAGCAAGGACAAAGGCAAAGACAAGCAAGCCTAGAAGATCTTGAGGGAAGCTATATGTAGCCGCCCATTGTGTTAGATCTATGGAAGCTTGGCATTATTTTGCTTTGTCTTTATTATCGTGTTTTGAAATTTTAGAACTCTATTAATTTCCTTGTCCGACTTGGAAATTTGTTTGTTTCCTTTAAAATAATGGTTGTATTTTGGATATGGTGACTTGGTTTGCAACCCAAGTCACTCACCTTATCGTATCATTTGTTCTAAAATTTGTCATCATACACTTCTTGCATCTAGAAACATTAAGATTTGATCAACTTAAATTGATCATTAGACAAATATAATGATCGAATCATTATATGTCCATCAGCTATGAATTCGATTCTCCTTATACCATTGTGACTAAAGTCACAACTTACTTATGTAAGATCAATTATGAAGTTATGTTGAGTTATTGAACTCACATTAGGGAACGTTACCAACCTTATTTGATACACCTATCAAAATTAAAACGTCTAGTTTACATTATCTTTTCAATATGTCTCAAATAGATCTCTATAGGTTGACATGTGAAATGTCTTCCTCCTTCACCATCATTATTTGTGGCTCAAAAGCTATCTTTAGAGAAATTTAGTGTATTTTTCCTAACTATAGAGTGGGAGTAACTTTAGCCACAAACCTTGACCAGATGGATTCTAGGTGAGGAGACCAAAAGAAGATGTTCTTAGGTATGGGATCTACGTGAGAAGACCAAAAGAAGATGTTCTTAGGTTAGACTCTTGACGTGATGAGACCAAAAGAAAGCGTTCTTAAGAAAACTTGAGACTTATGAAAAGACAAAAGAAGATGTTCTTGGAAAATAAGATTTTGATCTATGAAGTGGATATACCTAGAGATTTTAAAATTCGACATTTTACTTAAGAGTCTTATGAAACCAAAATGGTATCTATGCAAGTAAATGGATTTAATTGGGAATGTTGAGACCAATCCAAAGTAAATAGAAATTTATGATTAAGAGTTGTATAGAGAGGCATGTCGATGTCTACAAAAGCAATGTTAATTAATAACTAAGGAAAAGATTCAAATCATTGCTATACCTCATTATGAAAATAAGTAAGGTATTAAAACCACTTTCCAAATGGGTATTTAGAAAAGGATATGTGAATAACATACTCCCTCCTATTCCAGATAATCGTCCCATTGTCCATTTCCGTCTATTCACATTAATGTCCCATTGTCCATTTTTGGTAAATGTTGTGTGGTCCAAATTCAATTCCATTTCCGTCCATTCACATAACTGTCCCATTGTCCGTTTTGTGTGGTCTAAACTCACTTTCTTAATTTTTGTGCCATCTTCACAATGAGACAATTATCTAGAATAGGAGGGAGTATATGGTTTTAACTAATACTTAGAAAAGCAATGACCATTCCAAATCATATAACGTTTTGAATGAGTTGTCGAAAACGAAATATGTGTACACATGGAATTGAGTGGGAGTCAGTGACAGTCATGTTTAGACATGAAGTTGAGTGGGAGAAATCATCCTTCATGAACTGCATAACATATTACTCATTGAGAATGACGTGCTAATACTGTCTTTTATGAAGAAGTATTTAGGTTTTCAATTTTGGATGAAGTTAGACATTATGCAAATCTATCATTACATGGAATGTTAGATTGGCACATAGATATGTATCTTATGTTGATAATGATCCTTCATCTTAAAGAAATCAACAAGTTAAGTAGGTTGTTCATATTGATGAAAATTGAATTATCATAGGATTATGATTATTCACATGAACCTAAGAACTGTTGTCTACATGAAATCGATTACTAATGTTTCCACCATTAGAATAATCATATATGCCATAATGCACATGTCCTAGATGAATCGCATGCTTGGAGTATGATGAGTCGATAACAAGTTAACCCATATGAGAGTCATTGGTAAGCCTTAACGAACCGTCATGAATTCTTAAGGAGAACTAATGGTCTGTTATGGAGTTTGAAATAATACTGAGTTGTGTGTTGAAGATTACACGAACTCATATTTTAAAAGCTCATAAGGATTTGTAAAAGTCTTAGGCTGATTTTATTGACCTAAGGAGCAAAAGACTAGAAAAGGATATTTTATTATCATCCATTGCAAAATTCTACAAAATGAACCTAAGTACGTTGTGATTAGGTGGTGTGCTTTGATGACTATGAGTAGTATCGTCCACCAAAAACAACATCACAGGTTATGTAATAACAATGGGAGCTTCTTTCAAGCTAAAGAACCTGAGTCTAGTATGAAGTCTAGAAATGTACTATGAGAGATAACATGAATTTGAAGGAAATCACAATTCATAATGTTTGAACTCTTAGACACATGGTATGTTCACAAGCTAAACTTTTATTGTATTAGGCAAGTGTATAAATACACTTATGATTATAAGACATAGAGTGGTAATATGGTATTGACTACTCGTATGTGATAATCACATTTATCATTTGAGTTATTGATAACTCATCTTGTACTTTGTTACATCTAAATGGGTTGTTGAGACAATATTGAACCCTATTAAAGTGAACTAGATTAACATAGTATTCGCCCCTAGTTACTTATATGAGGTGACATCTCGAAGTGACTGGAGTGTGATGCGATTGATGGCAAGTTCAAGAGCCATAAAGTCATACGAGATGACTAGTCGATCACATAGACAGACTGTATGGAACACTCTGTTGGGCTTATGACCGCTTATAGAGTTCTGGAAATTTTTTATAGCCTGGTCGTGGCGAGAGCTACTATAGTATTCTTATGAGTCGATTCTTTGACTAAAGATTGTTCGCCTAAGGTGGCACAGTTTCAGAGTAACTTTGATTTATATTCTACGACCTTCGTAATTGGGGTCAAAAGGGCATATTTTGGGTTATGATAAGCTGTGGCTATTCAAGGGAAGAGTGCAATAGGAATTGTCCATCCCTGTCAGGGTTATCTTATATCTCAAGGCCACTTGAGGAGTAATGAACTGGAAATGCGTGGCCACGCTCGAAAGGTATCTACGGTAGATAATTCCGGCCAGACAGTTATTCTCCAGATCGAGGGAACCACTTATGATATGATCAAATGCAAGTACGACCTGCAAGACACCTTGCATTGAGTGGGAGATAGTAATAGGACAAGAGAATTGGTGACGCACACTTGTCGCGAACAAGTGGGAGATTGTTGGAATAAGTGTCATCGACAATAATGCGATCACATGTTTAAATCTCATAATAAGAATGCATGAGGAAAAGTAATATTTTATTATAAACTGATCCACATTAATCGGTAATGATTGGCTAACTAGAGTTTGACATTACTGTCGTATGACGCTGGTGATCAGTTGATCCCCTTAAGGTCTTACCTCTAGGGTAACACTCTTAATTGATTAATTAATTAATTGTATGTTGATACAAGTAAGTTAATTCCTTAAAATTAAACGAATGATTTTGTGAGTGAGAATTCGTATCTTATTGTAATTCGATTAAATAAGATTCGTTCTAAGTAATGTAAAATTGTTTTATTACTTAGGTTTTATTTTTCTTTATGAAACAATTAAAATAAGAATGAATGATTTATTATAAATACAAGTTGTTGTGATTTATAATTCAATGACCCATTTTAAGTACTTGTAATCATGAATTACTAGTTAATTTTTGTATGTGATTTATTTTGTTTATATAATGATTTTTAATAAGTTAAAAATGCATTGATAAATAACATGTCTAGTAACATGTCCAATATGTCACACTATATAAATTAACATTTTACAAACTTAAAATGGACCATTTTAAGTCCATTTGTGCTGTGTAAATGGAGGGGGTTGGGTAGGTTTAGGACTTAATTGTTGTTCTAATTGAGAATTAAGCACAATGATTATGTCTCTAAAAGACCTAAACCTAGCCCTACACTCTACATCTTGAGAAGAACAAACTTGAGCCGTGATTGGGCATGCCTCCCCATGCTACCCGGCTATGTTCTCCATAAGGAGAGTTTTTACTCTACTTACTATAATTCATTCTTGTAGAATATTATCATATTGATAATTGAAAATTCTCTCTAATTGTCAAGAACAAATAAGAAAGAAAAATCTCACAAAATCACTAATATTACCTACACATTAGTAGTAGTAGTAAGTAATAATATTAGTAGTTATTTTAAGATACATATACTAATTTCTAGTATTCAAATTAGTATTTGTTTAAGAGGGTTATCTTGGTACAAATCCTTGAGGAGTAGATTCTAATATTGGATCTAAGTTCATCTTTGGAGGACTAGGATTTTCTTAAGAAGACTAATTTGGAAGGTGTCAAATTAGTATAACCATTCGGCCCTCTTTGTAAGTAGATCGATTTCTTCTTACTTTATTTTATATTGTTATTCATGCATAAGATCTTATTAGTTTATGGCTAAACTAAATTAATATAGTTATTAGAAATGTCTAATAAGAGGTTAATGAATCTTACAGAAACATGGTACAACTAGAACATGAAAAAGCCAATAAAATATAAAAATATGACAGGGTTATATTTTTAAGAGACTAAAGATACATACTCTAAAATATTTTAGGAAAAAATCATACAATCTCTATGGCTGTGTGGTTGTCAGGATCCGCATGTAAATCGGTCCTTGAGTTGAGGATGAAATTTTGTTTTTGCTTTAAATTGCAAACGCAAGCCCACCAATGATGGCACTTATCGGTACGCATAGGGATAAAAACCTGCAATAGACAAACCAATCAACAATACACATGAACGAAAATAAATAAAGAAGAAAATAAATAGAAGAAGAGGGATCTTTCACGTTTTGGATATTGCTACCATCAAATGGAATGTAATCAGACTTCAGGTATTGACCCCAAATAGCTGGGTTGCGCTCGAGATGAACAGTCTGCATGTGACAAACGTAGGACTAATTTCATAAACCAGAGCAACATTAAGAAAGCAAATACTTGAATATCAACATCTAAAGGATTTGAAGCTGACATATACTGTCGTTGGCAAGTAGAGGACATCAGATCTACCCAGTGTGGACTTAACTCCAAACATATCAATCACCTACAAAATCAATTTTGTTAAGAAAAAGGGACATTGAGTGAACAAAATGAAACATAAGAAGAAAAAGGAAAGGAAAATGATACTTAGGCTACTTACTTGATCCATAACAAAGCCACGCGGTCCAAGGGTCTGCAAAGCATGTCTTGTGACTTCCATCCACGGAGTGGACACCATAGCGTCACTTGAATATTGAGGAAATGCAATTAGTCAATATATCTCTCACAATATAACTTTTTTTTTATAAAAAACAATTTAAAAAGTCAAAGCAAAATCATTACAATTTAGTTTTCGCCGATTTGGATCTGCAAACATAATCCAACAATTGCTGGTCACTGTAAGGTAGTGGTCGAGAGCCACTGCCATAATACGAAAATATAAGATTATTTAATCAACTAAAGTATTGAAGAATGTAAAGGTTTTGCAAGAAAAACTTGATAATATTAAAAGAAGAAGGTTCTTACAGCAGTACACGACTCCATTCTATTGCATCTTTTTTCACTCTATCTCTTAATAGGTTCTTATCACATGTAATAATGTGATGGCACACCCTCAATGCAAAACGCTTGAGTTGAGTTTCCTATAAATGGAAAAAGAGGAATAATAATGTGTTGCAAACGTATAAAAATTTCTGTTTATCAATGTATAAATAAAAAATAAATGTTGAAAAATTAATCTTACAGTATTTATGGTTATTAGACAATCACTTTTGTTTCCTTTGTAATTCTCCAATATGTTCAATAAATAGAGGCCATTATCAATTTCATCAGAATTCAGGTTTGATTTTGGGATAAACACTTCGGGCATCGTCCACATAATACTTATCACTGCTGGAAGCTTTGGTTTAAGAAGCCGGATGAGCCTTTCTTTCTGTATGAACAAAAGAGAAATTAGTCTTTCTTATCACAGGATGAACAAAACTTATTTTGTGAAACTTGTAAGGTACAAGACTCTCAACACAGACACTAGCTAGGATTCATGTGAACCATACATCTTAGTTTGTAAAACATGGAGTGAAATGGTCAACGAAAACAAGCTACAAGAGCAATAATTCACAAAATAAAGGCCTACTTTCACAAAGTCAACTCAAATGTTTACAACCATGCATTGTAAGATTCACAAATTATAAGTGCTATAATTTCTAATTAAACAAACAACTCTAGAATAGAATGATAAGAGTGCTTTCTTGTAACTTAAGATTCACAAACCTTAAGTATAGGATTCACAAAATACAGTCCTATTTTCACAAGGTTGATTCCTAGTAGAATCACAATAACACACATTTTCCTAAGCAAAATGGAAACAATAGACGTACCACAGGTTTTATAAAACAAGTATAATCAACAGATGTGCCTTTTATAGGATGGATGATTTGCATTTTGCTACTTTTAGTTCTTATGTCGATACAAATCAAGAACGGTGGGCATGAGGCGGAGACTATTGGAGCGCAAACCTGAAACAAGGATAAAAAGTCACTGAATTAAAAAGACAAAAATGCAGTGAATAAAAAAGAAAAAAATGAAGTTAAGTTGAAATATAAGCAGACCAAAATCAAAGACTTACTAGTTGCACTCCAGAAACATCAACATTGTCGAGACACTGGGAAAAAAATAAGATCAGTGTGAGGAACGATTATAAGTCAACATGTAAAATAGACTTGCAGAATTGGATAAAGTAGAGAGTAATAAGACTAACACTTTCATTTCTATACGGCACAAATAAACGAGAAGGGGAAGTTCGGGATCTGAATATCTCACTACTATTTAAGATCTCACAATAAACATCTACTACATGAGAAGATATATGATCGCCTTCAGCCACACTCTTCAATTGGCTCCTTGTCAAAGTCTGACATTGAGTTTGGAAAAGAATCTCCGTTTCATCATATGCTTCGCCAAATATGAAATCTAATAGTTGTTTCTCAGCTTGATTCAAATCCCTAATAATATTAAGATTTCTTTGCAGATAGGGCGATCGGTAAACTTTCGCTGGAACCACAACCCTCCTCTTACAACGAACTGGAACATCGTCTTCAATTGGTAATGGAGATAAGGGAAATGGTATTGCAGCGGTAGTTGGGGTTTTGCAAGGAACACTGGCGATCGACAAATGACGTGGCGATCGTCGAATGTAGACATTACTGACAGATGGTTTGACAGATGGTTTATCAAGTGTTGAAACAGGTAGAGTATCTGGTTGGACAATAACATTATGATGATCAAGAGCTGTGTTCAGTACCACAGTAGTAGGAGGAGTAGGAGTAGCTGCTAGAATAATAATTGTGGGCTCAGTGGCGTCCTTGACATGAGGAACATCATTCCTAGCAGCGTGAGAGGATGATAAATCATTACAAATGGGATCTGTGTTCCCTACGTTCCCTACCACAAGAGTGGGCTCAGTGACACGTGGGATGACATCAACATCAGCACGTGTCTGTGATAAATCAGGTTGAGAAGATGTGGCAGGTTCAGGTTGAGAAGATGTTGCAGGTTTAGGTTGAGACAACAAATGGTCATCAACTGGTAGAAGCCTAAAGGATAGGTATTCTGCATTTGGTGGTGAATTATGTGGCGCTATTGGTTGCAAAGCTTCACCCACCGCATCCAATGCCTCTAACAAATCAGCCTCAGGCCACCCCCAAAATTTATTCACATTCTCCATGTGGACATGGCCCACCTGCACGCCCAGCCAATCTGTGGACGTATAGCGGTCTTTTGAAAGCCACGCTCGGCGGCGTACAAATGCCTTCGACCGGATCGTTTTAGATTGGTTGGTTTTGTCTCAGTAAGGGTCTCGAAACGATTAGAGATGTTCGGAGTCGCCACCAAGCATTTGTGGGATGCCTGGAACCCGTTCGAATTCCACTTTATACCTCGGTCAAATCGAAGCACAAAGCAGCGTTTGACATAGGTACTAAAGATAAGGAAATCGTCCCTCTTTAGCATCCTATCTCTAGAATGAGTCTCGTACGCCCTGGATAAGGTCGTCCACTATCCAAAGTTTCTGAGTAAGAGGTGAAGGTACGTATTGGGAAGTCCTTTAATCAGACACCCAATCCCGCCCGCGTTTAGCGGCCTCTACTGATCGATCTTGGTTGGTTGAATGCAAAAGTTGATAAAACGGTTTAAATGTATGAATGCGCATCCAATAATTTAAACCTAACATGTGAGAGCTTTCTAAGTCGGTTGATTTAATCCAAGTATCAAGTATAAGATGTCGAGTTGGATTAATGGTTGATTTGCATGCAAGATGGAAATTAAGCATCCATTTACCGTATTAGGTTTAGGGTGCATAACATGGTCCATTTGTCTTGGTAAGGCATTTTGCAAATATGGTTTTGAATAATCGAATAGTCTTCTGATCCGTCCTATATTCGGGTTAACCGGAGTCGGGATCGTCCTAGACTAATGCTGGAAGGGAACAGGCCCTGTACCAGACGGCTATAAGAGGCGCGAGCCAGCCGGCCTTGTAAGGGGCCTCCCTCTGGTTTTGAAAATGAGGAAGAAAAGGCCTGCTTGAGGCGCGGGTTAGCCAACGGTTGTATACCGTGTTCTGACTTTTTAGAAAACGTTATAAAACGTGTTAAAAATGGGTATTTGAACCCGGTTTGGTTTTGAAAGGGTCGTTTAGACCGCATTTTTTGATTTGAAGAACTAGACTCGAATAATCATCATTATTTGATAATATTCGGTGTCGGGTTCGATTTGACAAACTTGACATGAATAATTTTGAAAATGATTGTGGACTAGTTGTTTTAAGTCCATTTTGAATGTAATTAGTCGATACTCGTCATCGTACCCGGGTTAAAATCCGGCATGGTATGTAGAACCATGGATGATTTTGTGTTGGTGACTAATATGTTTGCTTGAAAATGTAAAGAAACGAAATAAAAGGCTTTAAAATACCTTTTAAATGTCATTAACCAAATATTATCACCGAAACACGGATTTAACCGTCATGGTATGAAGAACCAAGGGTGAAAAATGCTTTATGGTTAAAACATGTGAAATGAAACAAAAAGGTTTGAAAATACTTGAAATGGTAAAAATCGATTACAAATATGAAAAATGGGTTGAGGGAAATGACGAGAACAAACACGGTTGATCTCTGGTCTGAGCACCCCATTTACGCGCGAGCCATTTGGCGACCTAAGGGGCTTCTGCCTCAGACCAAAAATCGGTTTTGGCTCGTTTATCCCATGTTTTGGTTCATGTTATGCATGTTTTAGCATGTTAGAGTCATGAAACAAATGAAAACATAATAAACGAGGATTTTTACACCCTCATACTTACATGTTTGGTTATGGCGAGTGACCGACGTAAGTGTAACAACTTGTTTGATCGGAAAAAACTTGGTTTAAAACCGTTTTGGTAAGTAAAGAGTGTTTTAAAAGTTTAGTGTTGGTGTAGTGGTCGAAGTGGTAGGTCAAGTGGTTTAATGCACGATGACGGTACCAAACAATGTGTAAGGCTTGTGTTTACGATTGGTAGGTCGTAAACACGCGTCGGATTGTGACTTTAGAAGTCGAGTCGAGAATTTTAAGGGAGAAAAGAGGGGGCGGACACTCGCGTAAGTCTCAAATGGGTGGCATTTGAGGGGTATTTATAGGAGAATGAGTGGTTGTGTGAGTTTTGAGTGACGTGGCCACCTGGGCTGCTCAAAGAGGCGCGAGCCACGTCGCAGCACCTCGAGTTGTGTTGTCACTATCACAACAAACGCAATCATGATTTGTTCTATCCTAGGTTTTGTAGTCACATGTTTGGTACTTGACCAACATGAATCCGGGAAAACTTAGCATAGAAGGCATGAAGATATTTTGTTTTTGTGGTTGACTCGGTTTGACTCGTTGTTGGAGTCGGGATTTGAATTTTTGAGTCGGTTTTTGGTCTGGTGTCGGTTTTGACTCTAGTTAGTGTCATTGCGATCCCGTCGCCGTGCATTAAAGACTCCAGGTATTTTTGAAATGTTTAGAAATGTTTTGTTTTCGAAATCGTTTTAAGTTTTCCGACGTAAAGTTGTACACAAACTGTCAATCAAACGCTGCGATCCCAAAACATGTTGTAGTCCGATAATCATCGGGTGTTTGTTGGAGTCTCAGCAGATACTGGGTATCTACACTCCCCATCTTTCTCCACATTCTCATGAATATTTTCAACCACTTTCTCAAAGATATTGTCCTCCACAATGTCCGGGACATTTTCCTCATTCTTCACATCCTCCACATTTTCCGCTTCATCCTCTTGTTGAGATGACTTAAAACCTTCTGCCATACTGTCTAAAGCTGCAACTAGTTTCTTCACTGTTGTTGTGGAAGGTAGTTTGCATGGAGCTTGACTAGCAAGTGATTTATAGTCCACAAAAGCTTGAGCCATTGCCTTTGCAGAATGCACAAGTTTATGGATAAACTCACTAGTGCCTGCATTTTCATTCCCAGGTAGAGGTAAAATGACAGCTTCAACTTCAGCTTCAGATACTTCTTGAACAGTATCTTGAATTGTTGACTTGGAAGACTGGCCAAGCTCAATATTTGGAAGACACAACTGTGAATGATGTGGAATATGGTGGTTGATCGCCATTGGAGGCTCAATAGAACCCCGTCCGAAAGATTTTTCGTCACCATGTCTGACATTCAATTCCTCCTTTATACGCATGAATATTGCTTCTTTTGTCTAAGTCGATAGAGTTGGAAACTGTCGACTCACTAGCCGTGATTTAAATACATAGCGATCTAGGTAAATGAAAACCAAGACGATAATTGGTCCACCAAACCAATTTTTGTTCAGCTTCTTGGTCTCGAACTCCTCCTTTGGCCAAGACTGAACACTGTCAGCCAATTTCCTTTTGATAAAAGTGCACCAGTTAAATTCGGAGATGCAATCAGGGTTTGACAAACTTTTAAGAAGTCTTAGGCTTGCCCTATTGCCTAAGACACCACCTAGAAGAGTAGAGAATATATAGATGATGAAGTTTCGCTTGAAATCATCACCACCATCTCTTTGTGATTGCAGGTTAATCAGGATGTCTTTCACCTCAATTGCATCTTTTGCATATTGACTTTTGAATTTTTCCAAAAGAGACAGATATTCAGGGCACTTATCTCCCATTTTTGCTTCAACAATAACTTGTGGACACATTGGTATTCCCGTGCAAAGATGTATATCTTCCCTTAAAACAGGAAGTTTCCCATCAAACAACGATCCTTTTAAGGGGTCATAATTTGAAACTAGCCAATAAGCTAAGTTTCCGGAAACAAGATCGGTTTTAAGGTATAAGAGGCTGCCAAAGCCCATTTGTTTGATGACTTCTATCTAGTTTTCAGAAGGTGGACTCGTCTCATGGTTGATAAAATTGTAAGAACCAGAAGAAGACATCCGAGTCAAAGTAGAGTCCCCAGGTCAATCAAAGCTTACAACCTGAAGACCCAAGCGACGTCGAGGCGGCTCGAAAGGATTCGGGCCAAGGACCTGCCGTCGGGAAGGGCGACGCCCAGGCGACTCGAGGGTATGAGTCAAGGACCTGTCGTCGGGAACATTTTAGAGTCTGTCGACTGTCCGTGCGGTTCGTTTAAAGTCCGTTGGACTACGTACAAAGGCTCGCCAGCCATAAGAAGGAGTCATACCTGAGGCATCCTCGGATATGTCCTTGCATGGTTGCGGATAAATGCTCGCCAACTGCGGTGCGTATGTGAGGAGGGCTCGCCAGCCGCGATGCGTTGTAAGGCTCGCCAGCCGCGATAAGGAAATGTACCCGAGGCATCTTCCGGATCTCTCCTTGAAAGGGTGCGGACAAAGGCTCGCCAGCCGTGGTGCGTATATGAGGAGGGCTCGCCAGCCGCGGTGCGTTATAAGGCTCACCAACCGAGACAAGGAAATGTACCCGAGGCATCTTCGGGATCTGTCCTTGAAAAGGGTGCGGACAAAGGCTCGCCAGCCGTGGTGCGTATGTGAGGAGGGCTCGCCAGCCGCGATGCGTTATAAGGCTCGCCAGCCAAGACAAAGAAATGTACCCGAGGCATCTTCGGGATCTGTCCTTGAAAGGGTGCGGACAAAGGATCACCAGCCATGGTACGTATGTGAGGAGGGCTCGCCAGCCGCGATACGTTGTAAGGCTCGCCAGCCGAGACAAGGAAATGTGCCCGAGGCATCTTCGGGATGTGTCCTTGAACGGTTGCGGACAAAGGCTCGCCAGCCATGGTGCGTATGTGAGGAGGGCTCGCCAGCCGCGATGCGTTGTAAGGCTCGCCAGCCGAGACAAGGAAATGTACCCGAGGCGTCTTCGGGATCTGTCCTTGAAAGGGTGCGGACAAAGGCTCGCCAGCCATGGTGCGTATGGGAGGAGGGCTCGCCAGCTGCGATGCGTTGTAACGCTCGCCAGCCGAGACAAGGAAATGTACCCGAGGCATCTTCGGTATCTGTCCTTGAAAGGGTGCGGACAAAGGCTCGCCTGCCAATGATACGGTCGGTTAATGGACCATGGGGGTAGCCGCGTCGAATGGGCTTGTTTTGAAAGTAGCGAACTCGTGATGCCGCTGGGGAAATAGTGAGCTCGGATTTTCACTATCACTGTTTTTGGAATGAGCGGGTTCAGCGAGGAAGCCCCCTGCTGGTATTTGAAGGAATAGTGAATTTGGAATTTTCACCATTCCTCGGCTTGAATTCGCAGTGGCGGTTTTGATCGCCGTTTGTTTTAATTTTGAAGGAAAATAGCAAATTTGAGTTTGCTATAGCGTTTGAAGTGACGATTTATATGCCGCCGTTGACATTTGAAAGAAATAGTGAATTTGGAATCTTCACTATTGATTGAAGTGACGGTTTATGTGCCGCCGTTGACATTTGAAAGAAATAGTGAATTTGGAATCTTCACTATTGATTGAAGTGACGGTTTATGTGCCGCCGTTGACATTTGGAAGAAATAGTGAATTTGGAATCTTCACTATTGATTGAAGTGACGGTTTATGTGCCGCCATTGATATTTGGAAGAAATAGTGAATTTGGAATCTTCACCATTGATTGAAGTGACGGTTTATGTGCCGCCATTTTTCTTGAAGTTTTTGAAAATAGCGAATTTAAATTTTCACTGTTTGGTTTTGTTTGTTTTTCGAGGAAATGACAATTTTCAATATCGTCAACGAAAATTTTGAGGTTTGTTATGGGAAATTGGGCCAAAGCCCAAATTTCGCTGAAAAAGAAAAGGGGAGGCCTGGTTTAGGCGCGAGCCATCTGGCGATAGAAGCCGACTTCCCTATTTTCTGTTAAAAAGACGCGAGGTTGAGCTGCGGATGATCATTCATCTTCAACCACAACATCTCGCCAAAATCGCCATTAAAGGACCTTCTAGCTTGCTTTTGCTTGTGCCATTATCAACAAATGTCATGTCAAGGTAAGTATTTCCTCTTGAATCTTTTCAAATTTGTCGATTTTAGCTTGATTGAATTAGGGCGAAATTTTGCCCTAAAAAATCGAATTGGGCGTTTTTGATTAAGCCAATTTCGAGTGAAATTGATGTTTGCATTAGGTTAGAAACCTGTTTAGGAGTATAGGGGTGCTTTTAGTTTGCATTTTGGTCCCTGTTCCCGCTCCCTATGCTCGAAAAACGTGAATGAGGCGAGAAACCGTCTCATTTCACAATGCCAGGTTTATTTTCTTGGGTAGTGGGTCCCACTAGGTTGCATTGTAGTTGGAAAAACCCGTGTTTGCCATTTAAGGACCTTCGTTGGGTGTTTATGGGCAAAATTGGATTTTTGCCTTTTGCGACGGTCTTACGTCTGACAAATTAAGCGCCTGTTTGGGCTTGAATTGAGTCAGTTTGCCTTGAAATGGACGTTATTGGTATTTTAGGTCACCCTGAGACGTGATAAAATCACGTTTGCCTTTTTGCGGTCGTCTTTGAATTTTGACCGGTTTGGGCTCAAATTAGCGAATGAATTGCCTTTTTGAACCGTACAAAAAAATCCCCATTGTGTCGGGAATGTATTTCGGTTTGTTGGCAGACCTTGTATGGGTCTTGAAATGCCGTTTTTGGGGTTTTGACTTGTCTTTTGCTTGAAAAGAGGGGCAAGTCGATTTTGTGTTTTTTTTTCGTGAATGGTTTGGGGCGGGATTGCCCCTTATTTTTTGTATTGCAGGTTGTGTTTTTGTTTTTGGGTTTATCCATTTCGTGCCGTCATAATGCCCAAATTTCGGCTGACGTTTTTTGTTTGTTTTTTGATCGCAGGGTATCGTCTGGGACCGATGGGGTCCGTTGTTGAGTCTTTGGAGGAGGAAGTCGATCCTGGAGGGGATGTAGCGGCCGAGGGGGCTGCCGTATTCGAGGCGGTGGTGGGGGATGCTTCCGTAGAGGAGGATAGGCGGCTGATATGGCCGGTTTGTCCTTTTCGTTGTGGCTCATAGGCAGGGTGGCTGATGAGTGGGGTTCAGTATCGGAATGGTGCATCGCATCACGGTTCTTGGCCTCCTCATCATCCGAAGTCTGTAAGACACTGTCTTCTTTTTTGTCATGGAGGAGGAACGAGGTGTTACCGTCATGGTAACCACCTCTGCTTCCGCTGTTGCTCCTCTGTTTCCCCTGTTGCTCTCTTTCTTTTCCGTTTGAGAGGATAGAGAGTGCTTAGTTCGGTAGGTGGCGGATAGCCCCCAGTTCGTTGTCTTAGGCCAGTGTCTGTATGATAGACGTTTGTTTTAGGCCAGTGTCTGTATGATAGACGTTGAGTAGTCGTTGTAGTTTGTCCGTGTCTTGGACTCTTGTTTGTACATATTTACATTTTGCGTGAGGCGGTTTGTATATATGTGTTTTTGGATTGTAGTTTGTTTTGTGATTTTTGGCTTTTTTTTTTGTGTTGCGTTTCGGAGGAGCGCTTGTCGGCTGTTGATTCTCCTTTTGCTTTGCACCAGTTCCTGCATCGTTAGTGTAGAAAACAGGCCACAGATAGCACATACGCAAAAACGTAAACACGTAGAAGTATATGGTTGAAAATACGTAAAGCATTTGTTCGAAAATCAAAATTAACCAAGATAACTTGAAGTTAAAATTTGAAATTTTGAAGTGATTTTTGAAAATTCCGTGACAAATCGTCACGTTTGGAATTGGAAAAGAAATTGATTTGAAAATTTGAGCAATTAACTAGTGTCGTGAATTAAATTGCATCGAAATTTTTGAAAATTGACTCGAAAAAATATAAAACTCAAACCGTCAGGAAAGAATTTTTAGAAAAGGATTTTTGCGAGTATATTTGGCTTTTGATGTCAAGACTCGAATGTGAGCGCTTGAATTTTTGAGGAAAATTGATGTCGTGTTATCAATTTTCGATTTTGATTTTTGATTTGCGAAAAAGCGAAAAATATTCGGAATTTCGACTGACATGGAAACGATCCATTGCGGATCGGGGCGACTAGCCCTTCCCCCTTTAAAAAAAGAAAGAAAAAATCCGTATGTTTAAAGCCGCGTCATGGAAACCGTGTCGGGTTTCGTAAAACGCGAAAAAGAAAGGAAATGTGAGTGTGAAGAAACACAAAATTTCCCGGAATCATCCCGAAGAGGCGCGAGGTTCCTGGCGGGAGGTTTGAGGTGTCAGGAGAAAACACATGTTGAAAGAGACAAGTCAACAGCGGGAATCCTGGAGAAGCCTGAAAGAGGCGCGAGCGTCTTGGCGATGGAAGCCGGCTCTCCTCTTTTTCTGAAAAATGCGCTGATTATTTTTTACAAATAGGGACGTTTGCGCTTCATTGTTTCATCATCCGAAACACAAAAACATCTCTACAAAACCTCTCCTTCTTCCACAAAAATATTTCATGGATGCTTTTGAGAATGCATTGCGACAATGGTGCCGGGATTTGTCGCCTCCCGAGAAGTATCAACTCGATTGCATGGGAGTTGGTCAATTGTTGGTGCTCCGTCAAGTCAAGGTGCAACTCTCGTTTCTTGAAGCATGTTCTCGGTTTTGGGATTCGAAACATCATGTTTTCGTTTTCCCGAAAGGTTAAATTTGTCCTCTTGCCGAAGAAGTTGGAACCATTGGTGGGTGGCCGGCTTGTGCTCCGGTGCTTCCTCCGACTCGGTTGTGCTACAAGGAGAAATTCCTTTCCATGTTGGGCTTATCAACAAGCCAAGTCAACTTCCTTCTTGCTCCACATGGTGTGGATATGTTGGCTCTTATCAACATCTTTTCAAATCGATTAGATGCTAATGTCTCGGAGGTGGCTAGGAGAAGGGCACTTGCATTTTGCCTTGTCCATGTGTACCTCTTTGTTTATGTCTTGAAGAAGGAGGGGCCAAGATGTCATGGTAGCATGATCCTTATCCATGTGATTGAGCAAATGGAGCATGGTAGAGATCCATCATGGTTGGTGATTGGAGAGATTACCTTTGGACAAGGAAGGCTCTTGTGGACAAGCTCCCTCTTTTGGATTGCCAAGGATCTTCCAAGTGTGGCTATTGGAGAGGCTAAGGTATGTAGAGCCTCCGGTTAATCCTTCTTCTTATTCCTTCCGTCATCTCACCATGAGGAAGAAGTTATACCCGGATAGTTTTGCTTCCACCGAGGCCTATTGGGCCGCAAGATTGGCGGAGGAGGGCGGTCCTCATATCAGTTGGGTGGTGACGTGGTGGCACTTGAGGTCCTTCACGGGGTTGCCCGCTTCGGATGCTAGTCCTCGTTCTTTGATGGCGGTGGGTTTGAAGGTTGTTTCCTTCATTTATCCCGAAAGGCACATGATGCAAATGGGGCGTCAACAAAAGGTGCCCGCTCAAGATACTCTTGTTCAAAAGAATGTTTTCCGGAACTCCGAGCTTGTGGAGCTCTTTGAAAGGTGGTGGGACACTCGGCCGCTTTGGGAGGTGCCAAACCCCGCAGCCACGACATGGGTGACTCCCGCTTATGTCAAGTGGTCACGAGCTCCGTCCTTGGAAGAGAGATCCAAATTCCGTAAGGACGAGGTTGTTGACTTGAAGTATCGAGAGGTTGGCAAGGCCAACCGTGCCTTCTTTGAGGAGTATGTTGATGGAGCTACCCCCGATGTGATGAGACCACCGAAGAGGAGGAGTTCCGGCCCCAAGAATATGGTGGGCCGTGCATTGGCTCGTCTTGGGTCAAATATGGGGTCTTGTGCCAGACCGGAGGCCGTCGCCGTCTTAGATCCGTTTAGGTTCCGTTCCGAGGGAGAAGTCCATGCTAGGCGGGCCAACAAGAAGAACAAGGGGAAGATGTACCCCGAAGGAAAAGGCAAGGGTAGAATGGAAGAGTGAAGACCTCTATTACCCACTTTATTCTTATGTTGTATTATTGTTGTGAGTTTTTATTATGTTGTACTAGCTAGTTATTGTATGTTTTATGCTAGTTTTACTATGTGAGGTGTGTTAGTTGACACCTTAGCTTCGACAAGTTGCAGACTCGTCGAGCTTTATTTGTTGTTGAAGTTGCAATCCCTCCCATTATTAATTAAATAAGAGGATTGCTCGTGTCAGAAAGTTGTGAACGCTTGTTTCTTCCATCCGTTTTGTGAAGGCAACTCGATTTGAATCGTC
This sequence comes from Silene latifolia, assembly GCF_048544455.1. Taxonomy (NCBI): domain Eukaryota; kingdom Viridiplantae; phylum Streptophyta; class Magnoliopsida; order Caryophyllales; family Caryophyllaceae; genus Silene; species Silene latifolia. Next base: position 356,091,871 of record NC_133538.1, read on the forward strand.
CTAAACAATTGCACTTGGGAAAGTGGTATTTGTGGAAAGGGAGAAAGGCTCATTTTGGTATTTTGTGGGGAAAGGGAATGGTTTTCCCTTTCTCTTTTTTGATGGGATTTTTTTTGTATGTGGGGATGGTTGTATCCTTCTTGTGTAAGAAAGGACTGCCTACGTATCCACCTGAAGTGGTGAAATCAAACCATGATCGTAGTTCGAAATGTTTTGTGAATTTGAATTGGATTTTGTGGTTGTATCCCTCAGGCATAAGAGGGACTGCCTACGTATTCACCTGAAGAGGTGAAATCAAACCATGCTCGTAGTTCAGGGGGTTTGTTTTTGTAGTGCAAATGGACGTTGCCTTTGACGGATCAAAGGACATTTGAAACGGGCAAGGTGCCGCAACTTAGACTTGATAAAACATGCAATTTCAAATCAGAACACATTAAGGAACTTGACTTGAAAAGGGTTGAGGTGGTTGCTAGTTGCAAAACTAGGCTAGGTTGTTGGTTGCTAGGGCTCAAGGGTAGTATTTCTTGAGTTGGTCTAGGTTGGTCGGGTTTGTAAAGTTCTCCCCGTCTAGGTCACTCAGTCTCACTGCGCCCCCCGAAAGTATTTTCTTGACCAGGTATGGCCCGGCCCAGTTGGGTTTGAATTTTCCCCTCGGATCAACGGGTAATGGTGCTCGGTCTGACTTGAGAAACAAGTCGTCCTCCCGGATGTTTTGGGGTTTAACCTTCTTGTTAAATGCCCGTTGTATACGTCGTTGGTATAGCTGGACGTTGTGCAAGGCGTTGAGTCGTCGTTCGTCTAGAAGAGTGAGTTGTTCGTACCTTCGACGGGTCCATTCCGCCTCAGGGACTTGACTCTCCAGTAGGATGCGTAGAGATGGGACCTGTAACTCTACTGGTTGGACCGCCTCCATACCATATGCTAGGTAGAAGGGTGTTGCGCCTGCCGGTGTTCGAAGGGAGGTTCGGTATCCCCAGAGTGCGAATGGGAGTTTGCTCGACCAATCGCGGTAGTTGTCTTGCATTTTCTTGATAATGGTAACAAGAGTTTTGTTCGCTGCCTCCACCGCTCCGTTGGTTTGGGGACGGTAGGAGGATGATCGATGTCGTTTGATCTTGTATTTGTCCAGCAAGGCTTGAGTTTCCACCCGGAAGTGAGAGCCTTGATCGCTGATGATTTCATGGGGTACCCCATATCGGCAGATGATGTTGTTTTGAATGAACTTGGCGACTTTTTTGGCGGTCAAGACTGCATATGACTGCGCTTCCACCCATTTGGTGAACTAGTCGATGGCGACGAGGACGAAACAATGCTCCTTGGTGCCTATCGGGTTGACTTTTCCGATGTTGTCGATGCCCCAGGTTGAGAATGGCCAGGGTGATGTCATTGTGTATAAAAGGGATGGTGGTATGTGTTGTATGTTGGCAAAGATTTGGCAATTATGGCAATTGTTTGACGTAGTTACGGCAATTGGCTTCCATGGTTGTCCAGTAGTAACCTAGCCGCATGATTTTCCGTGTAAGCATCATTGCACTCATGTGAGGGCCACATTCTCCGTCGTGAACCTCTCCCATAACTTTCTTGGCTTTGTGATGGTCAATGCAAAGGAGGAGAATTCCTTGGGGTGTTCTTTTGTATAGTTGATTTTGGTTTATCACGAATTGTGATGCAAGTAAACGGATGGCTCTTTGTCCTCTTTGATCAGAGTTGGGAGGGAATTCGTTTTTGGTTTTGTAATTGAGGATGGCTTGGTACCAAGGTTCATCATGGCTTTCCTCGTCGTCGATAATGGCACAAATGTGAGCTGGCTCGCTCCGTCTTTCGACACATAGGGGCATCGATGTCATGTCGTCAGGTATGTTGACGAGCGCGGCAAGTTTTGCCAGGGCATCAGCAAATTGATTTTCCTCTTGCGGCAAGTGGAAGTAGTCGATTTGGTCGAAGAACTCGGCCTCTTGACTGATCTTCGCTTGGTAGGGAGCTGTCGTCGATCGGATTTTCCATGATCAGGATACCTGATTGATGATGAGCGAGGAATCGCCATGGACCCTCAGTCTCTTGATGCCAAGTGTGATGGCTGCCTGTAGGCCGATGAGACATGCTTCATATTCAGCGGCATTGTTGGTGACGGCAAAGTCTAGCTTGACCGAGATCGGAACATGTTCTCCCTCTGGTGATATTAGAAGGATTCCTACCCCGAAGCCACTCAGATTAGATGCACCATCAAAGTATAGGTCCCATGCGTCGGAGTCGGCACAAAGGATGTCTTCGTCAGGAAGTGACCATGTGTCGGTCGTTGGATCCTCGTTGAAGGGATTTTCTGCCAGGAAATCAGCGACTGCTCTTCCCTTGATAACCTTGAGGGGTACAAACTTGAGATCAAATTCGGACAGCATGAGTGTCCATCTAGACAGCCTTCCGTTTAGTACGGGTTTTTCGAAGATGTATTTAACCTGGTCCATCTTGGAGTAGATGTGGACCGAGTAGCTGAGCATGTAATGCCTCAGCTTCTTTGTTGACCATACTAGGGCAAGGCATGTCTTTTCCAGTTGTATACCTCGTCTCGTACTCAATGAACTTTTTGCTAATGTAGTAGATGGCTCGCTCCTCGTTGCCGACTGTTTGCGCTAGCATTGCTCCCATGGCTGTGTTGGTAACAGTCAGGTATATGGATAGAGGAATCCCTGGTTGAGGTGGCATGAGGACAGGAGGTTTGGATAGGATTTCCTTTATCCTGTCGAAGGCTTTCTGACAGTCGTCGTCCCAATCGGTGTGATCGGAGGCGCGAAGCTTCTTGAATATCGGTTCACAGATCATAGTGAGCTTGGCAATGAACCGGCTGATGTATTGGACCTGACCGAGAAATCCCCGAATCTCCTTCTCGTTCTGAGGCCCAGGCATTTGTTGAAGGGCTTTGATTTTGGTTGGATCAATCTCAATGCCTCTCTTGCTGACGACATGTCCCAAGAGTTTTCCGGAGGTGACCCTGAATGCACACTTCTGAGGATTTAGTCTCATGTTATATTTCTGCAGACGAGCGAAGAATGTCCGGAGGGCATAGATGTGGCCGTCCCGTTCTTTTGATTTGACAATCATGTCATCGACATATAACTCTACCTCCTTGTGCATCATATCATGTAGAAGAGTGGTAGCGGTTCTTCGATAGGTCGCTCCGGCGTTGATGAGTCCGAAAGGCATGACCATGTAGCAATATGTACCCCAATGTGTAGTGAACGCAGTTTTGTGCATGTCTTCCTCAGCCATCTTAATCTGGTTGTACCCGGCATACCCGTCCATGAATGATAAGAGAGCATGCTCGGCGGTGTTGTCTACCAGAATGTCAACATGTGGCAAAGGGAAGTTGTCTTTTGGACTCGCCTTGTTCAGATCCCTGAAATCGATGCAAACCCGAATTCTTCCGTCTTTCTTTGGTACCGGCGCAATGTTGGCCACCTAATCCGAGTATTCGGACACTTTGATGAACCCAGCCTTGAACTGTTTGTCCACCTCTTCCTTGATTTTTAGGGCCCATTCAGGACGCATCCGGCGTAGTTTCTATTTCACAGGTTTAGCTCCGGGTCTAATGGGTATCCGGTGCTCTGCAATTTCTCTGTCAATCCCAGGCATATCTCTGTAAGACCAGGCGAACACGTCCTTGTATTCGTGGAGGAGGTCAATGAACTGTTGTCTTTCCGAGGGGTCCAGGGTTGTCCCTATCCTATGTTCTTGAGGTGTATTGTCGGTTCCTACGTTAATAGGTTCAGTTTCCTCAATTATGGGGGTTCTGGTTTCCCGTTAGTCAAGTTCTTTGGCTAAGTGAGGTGGGTAGTCACTCTAGTCTAATTCCTCATAGTCATTCAGAATCGCATTGCAGTTAAATTGAGACGAGTCATAAGCAAACTAAGCGTTCATTAAGTTGACACGAGCGAAAAGCTCGGAAAGGATAGACATATCGTGGTCAGTCCGAGGCACCACAACAGAGGAAGTGGCCCCTGGAACAGGCTCCAGGTTGTCACCTTTCATTGGAGTGGGGGTGACCCTAGTAGACTCAGCCTCTGAATCAGCCACGACTTTGTGATAAAACAGTGGAAAGGGGACCTTGACTGGGACATCCGGAGTGTTAGGAGCTATGACAGACTCTGAGTCCGACTCAGACTCAGACTCTTCCTCACTTACCTCCTTGAACATAAGGCCTTCTCCAGTTGTTATCTTGAGAATGCGGCCTTGGCGATCAGTCCACTTGATGGTTTTCCTCCAGTCCTGGGTGGCTTTCTCCGGGTCAGTATCGGAGATCAAGGCGGTTGGATCAAATTGGTTGTCTTTCAGGGCGATGTTGATGATGTCCTCATAGTCGAGGTGTTTGATGTTATCTTCCCCGAAGAGGAGTGTGACAGCTTGTCCGTCAAGGCATGGTGACGGCTTGGACTCAGTTGATGCAGCTTCGATGTTGTCGGGGATAAAGTAGCACTCCTGGAAGACTTCCACTCCTGGGTATCTAGCCCTGGCCACAGAGTCATAGATCGGCTCTGGAAAGCCGTGGTAGAGTTCAGACTCCCCCTCGGGGACAAAGTATCTGTTGAGAGTCAGGTGGTAGGGACGGAGGATGACTCCGTGCTTCATGCGTTTTCGGATTAAGAGGTTAATCTCCTGGATATCTTTGTTGGTAGGTTCGTATCCCAGCCCAAAGGGAATGTTGGGGACCTTAGCCTGTTTCAAGGGTGGCAATGGGTCCTTTAGTGGATTGAGCGGCAAACCCGGGAAATAACCCTGACGCATCATGATACGAATGATCGTGAGGTTGGTGAACGGGTCACACTCACAGGTCGCCGATTCATCAGTTATGGCGTTTACGGCTTGGAAACCCCACATTTCATTGTCGTCCTCCTCAATGGCTTGGGAAGCTACCCCTCTTCTCATAACTGCTTTGATTGGGGAAGCGGGGATCGTGATCGTTTTCCCGTTGAAGGGGACCCTGATCTTTTGGTGGAGCGTTGATGTGACCGCCTTGACGGCATGAATCCAGGGACGTCCCAGGATCATGTTAAAGGACGCGCCGATGTCGACCACTTGAAAACTGGTTTGCCTTTCCAGTGGCCCGGTTGCGACGGCCAAAGTGACTAGCTCAACGACCTTGGGACGAGTGCCGTCGTAGGCGCGTACTCCTTGATTCGTTGGGATTAGATTAGATTCCTTGATACCCAGCCTGTGGGCAGTTTTGAGAGGAATGACATTCACAGTGGAACCGTCATCCACGAGGACCATGGGTATATTTTTCTGGAGGCATTGTACGGTGATGTACAGAGCCAGGTTATGATTGGTTCCGAACAGAGGGTAATCCTCGTCGGAGAAGACGACCGGGTTACTCAGATCAGGAGCGTCCCTTGTCATGTGCGCCACTATTTCTTCTGGGGAAGAGGTGAAGGGCGCTGTTAATTTTCCCAAGGAATGCAGTAAGGCCTGTCGGTGCTCAAAAGACGTTGCGATCAGTTGCCAAATTGATATTTCGGCTTTTTCTTTCTAGAGCTGTTACAAGATTGAGTTCTCGGGAGCCTTTGGTTGAGTGTCCGCTTCCGGGACGATTTGGTCATTCGTTGTTGGAACGGCCGTTGAGTTGCTCGGATTCTGATAGGGACGTCCGGATCGGGTGAGATGTCCGATTTCCTTCGTCCGCTTTTCCTTCCCCGGGATGACATATACATCCTCAACATCATCCCGCCATATGCCGTTAATTTCAGGATCTCGAGGATACCTTGGAGGGGTATTCCTCGGTGGGTAGTTCTTGTGGGGAATGTTTTTGTGAGGGCGATTTTTATGGGGGTAGTTATTTTGAGGGTGATTTTCGTGAGGTCTATGCCAGAATGGTCGCGGGAGCAATCCATCCTGGGGTGGGTAGTTTTGAATGCTTGGGGAATTCTCCCTCGGACGCGGTGTTGGGGGATTAAATATGAGTCGACGGTAGGCGTCGTCGAGTCGGGCGATTCTCTCAGAGAGGCTAGCTATGGCCTCTTCAACTTGCTGAAACATAGTGAGCATGGTGGCAGCACTGAACACGAACACTCTGTCTGAAGAATCCTTTTCCAGAACATTCACCTCATCGTCAATTGGCAAGATGAGATGAGAGCAGTCTAGGGTCGGCTCATCATCAGAGATGGCGTGAATTCCCAGAGGATTCGTCTTGTTGTTCGGCTTAGTTGGTGGGGGTATGGGCAAATCTCCTTTTCAATCATGTCCTGAATGAGGTGCTTGAGTTTGAAGCAATTTTCGGTATCATGCCCTTTCCCTCGATGATACTGGCAATAGGCGTTGGGGTTCCAAAATCGGGATTTCTTGGCGTCGGCCGGGTCCGGGGTGGGCCCGATCGGTTGAAACTTCCCTTGGTCCATGAGCCTTTTCAAGGCACTTGCATAAGTAGACCCTATGTTGGTGAACACTCTCTGGGGGCGCTCAGTTTTCTTGGTAGATGGTTCGACGAGGTTGACCTCATCAATCTTGTTTGTTTGACCGTAAGGGCGAGATGCGGTTGAGATGGATCCTTGATAACCCCTGCGAGTGGTCTTTGCTAAGACACCCTTTCGGAGGTCGTCCTCACTACGTGTCCCCAGAATCTGCAGATCTTGAAAAGTTTTGATATTTTGATACCTTAGTAGGTTGGCATAAATTGGGCGGAGATTGTTGACAAATTTTTCCACCAGAGTTGATTCACTCGGCTTACTGACCAACTGAGTACTCACCCTCCTCCAACGGGTTAGGAACTCAGTGAATCCTTCCTTGTCGTTTTGGGTTAACACCTCGAGAGTACGGGTGTTGGCCTGGATTTCGACGCTGTCGGCATACTGTTTGGCAAACTCAACTGCGATCTCATCCCAAGTGGTAAGGTTTTTCGGGTCCAAGGAGTAGTACCATTGGCGAGGAATCGGCTCCAAGGAGGATGGGAAGATTCTGGTAAAAAGCTCCTGTTTGACCCCCTTGATGGCCATGTAGTCTTTGAAAGCACGGATATGGTTGAGTGGGTCCTCCACTCCCTTGAACTTAGGCACATCGGTCAAGGTGAAGTTGTCGGGTAACTGGTCCCCAATAGGTTCGAACCTTCGGTTATTTTTAAGGTGGATGTTGTTACCCCGGGCTAGGAGTTGTTCTTCCAAGAGTTTCAGCCTCTTCTCAGTTTCAGTCAGAGGTGGGGTATTATGTTCTCCAATTTCCTTGTTTTCCAGGGCGTCGATACAGATCTCGAAGCGATCCAGGGTGACCTTAAGAGCGGTAAGCAGGCTGGCTAGCTGATCAGTTGTGACATCTCTGTTGTTATCATTGTTGTTGTGGTTGAAAGACGAAGTTGAAGACGGGGCCATGGCTCCGAGGCAGAAAAACGGTTCACATTAGAACTCAATCCGACACGGTTCCAAGACTGAACGCAGACAACACAAAGGACGAGACAAATATCGACTCAAAAGACGGGGTGACCGTGTGTGGTCCCTCAGTGTTGACTCGATTTATGACATGACGGTGTTCGACCGAACCTTTGACACGAGTCCAATCATGAAGGCATGACGCCATTTGGACGGGTCTCGTGGTGAGACGACTCATAAGTAAAGACCCATAAGTACGTTTGATTTGACTCGATAGACAAGAGGCGGAATTGGAATAGTGGACTGAAGTTTTCGAAAATAGAAATTTCCAAAAAAATTCATTTGTCGCTTTAATGGGCGGCTTCTGAAGATAGAGATCTCCGCAAGTCGATCAGTTGAAAAGGGTTTGTATTAAGTTTATTTGCAAAAGACGGTTTGAGTTTGAGTCGGCTCGGAAGACAGTGCATTGTTACCCAAGACGGTTTTGAAATTCAAAATTGTATGTTTTGAAAATCGAATTTTGAAATGTTTGAAAAGGTCTCGGGGACGGTGCATGGTCCTCGGGATCCCGAAAGTGTCTCGAGAAAAGGGTGTATGCTTTTCTCGGGTTTTGAAAGGGAGCCATTGTCGGCGCGAAACGGGTTAAATTCCGTGTGTAGACGCGGCGATTATAACGGCGTAAAAAGGTGATTTGAAATGGTTATACAAAACCGGGTTTGAAAATCGTCATTACGACGGCCTAGAAAGGCGTGTTGAAATGGTTATACAAAATCGGGTTTGAAAATCGTCATTACGACGGCCTAGAAAGGCGTGTTGAAATGGTTATACAAAACCGGGTTTGAAAATTGTCATTACGACGGCCTAGAAAGGCGTGTTGAAATGGTTATACAAAACCGGGTTTGAAAATCGTCATTATGACGGCCTAGAAAGGCGTGTTGAAATGGTTATATAAAACCGGGTTTAAAAATCGTCATTATGAGGGCCTAGAAAGGCGTGCATTGGTCGGCGGAAGACCGAGGTTTGAAATGGCCATTATAACGGCTCAAAAAGGGTGTTTTTGAAAGTTTGAAAATGACACGGAAGGACTTATGATCAGATAGCACATAAGCACTCACAGTTCATTATATTATGCATCATGCTGACACTGGTTTTGGCTTAAAAGGGTGGGTTACACACCAAGCAATCAAACCCCGATTTGCGAGAGGGATACCAATCCAAACAAAATGTGTAAGGAGGGTGCCCTAGCCTCGTGCTCGAAAGTGATGAAAGCTCTTTGATGAAATAGAAATGTGTAACGTCAATGGTATGCTTGACTCAATCGGGATTCGAAACGCGGGGAAGAGAAAACTCACGCCGACGGGACGAGCCAATTGGTCGAAAAGGGTTAGGTTGTGGGCCCGGACAAGGAACCCGACCGTGACCGTAATATCAATTAATGCATTCCAACCAAGACCTCGTTCGAGTCTCACCATCTAGGGATCACAAAGACGTAAGTGTCCTAGTTTTCCCCAGTGGAGTCGCCAATCTGTGGACATGGCCCACCTACACGCCCAGCCAATCTGTGGACGTATAGCGGTCTTTTGAAAGCCACGCTCGGCGGCGTAAAAATGCCTTCGACCGGATCGTTTTAGATCGGTCGGTTTCGTCTCGGTAAGGGTCTCAAACGATTAGAGATGTTGAGTCGCCACCAAGCGTTTGTGGGATGCCTGGAACCCGTTCGAATTCCACTTTATACCTCGGTCAAATCGAAGCACAAAGCAGCGTTTGACATAGGTACTAAAGATAAGGAAATCGTCACTCTTTAGCATCCTATCTCTAGAATGACTCTCGTACGCCCTGGATAAGGTCGTCCACTATCCAAAGTTTCTGAGTAAGAGGTGAAGGTACGTATTGGGAAGCCCTTTAATCAGACACCCAATCCCGTCCGCGTTTAGCGGCCTCTACTGATCGATCTTGGTTGGTTGAATGCAAAAGTTGGTAAAACGGTTTAAATGCATGAATGCGCATCCAATAATTTAAACCTAACATGTGAGAGCTTTCTAAGTCGGTTGATTTAATCCAAGTATCAAGTATAAGATGTCGAGTTGGATTAATGGTTGATTTGCATGCAAGACGGAAATTAAGCATCCATTTACCGTATTAGGTTTAGGGTGCATAACATGGTCCATTTGTCTTGGTAAGGCATTTTGCAAATATGGTGTTGAATAATCGAATAGTCATCTGATCCGCCCTTTTTCCGGGTTAACCGGAGTCGGGATCGTCCTAGACTAATGCTGGAAGGGAACAGGCCCTGTACCAGACGGCTATAAGAGGCGCGAGCCAGCCGGCGGTGTAAGGGGCCTCCCTCTGGTTTTGAAAATGAGGAAGAAAAGGCCTGCTTGAGGCGCGGGTTAGCCAACGGTTGTATGCGTGTTCTGACTTTTTAGAAAACGTTTTAAAAGTGTTAAAAATGGGTACTTGAACCCGATTTGGTTTTGAAAGGATCGTTTAGACCGCATTTGTTGATTTGAAGAACTAGACTCGAATAATCATCATTATTTGATAATATTCGGTGTCAGGTTTGATTTGACAAACTTGACATGAATAGTTTTGAAAATGATTGTGGACTAGTTGTTTTAAGTCCATTTTGAATGTAATTAGTCGATACTCGTCATACTACCCGGGTTAAAATCCGGCATGGTATGTAGAACCAAGGATGATTCTGTGTTGGTGACTAATATGTTTGCTTGAAAATGTAAAGAAATGAAATAAAAGGCTTTAAAATACCTTTTAAATGTCATTAACCAAATATTATCACCGAAACACGGATTTAACCGTCATGGTATGAAGAACCAAGGGTGAAAAATGCTTTATGGTTAAAACATGTGAAATGAAACAAAAAGGTTTCGAAAATACTTGAAATGGTAAAAACCGATTACAAATATGAAAAATGGGTTGAGGGAAATGACGAGAACAAACACGGTTGATCTCTGGTCTGAGCACCCCATTTAGGCGCGAGCCATTTGGCGACCTAAGGGGCTTCTGCCTCAGACCAAAAATCGGTTTTGGCTCGTTTATCCCATGTTTTGGTTCATGTTATGCATGTTTTAGCATGTTAGAGTCATGAAACAAATGAAAACATAATAAAAGAGGATTTTTACACCCTCATACTTACATGTTTGGTTATGGCGAGTGACCGACGTAAGTGTAACAACTTGTTTGATCGGAAAAAACTTGGTTTAAAACCGTTTTGGTAAGTAAAGAGTGTTTTAAAAGTTTAGTGATGGTGTAGTTGTCGAAGTGGTAGGTCAAGTGGTTTAATGCACGATGACGGTACCAACAATGTGTAAGGCTTGTTTTTACGATCGGTAGGTCGTAAACACGCGTCGGATTGTGACTTTAGAAGTCGAGTCGAGAATTTTAAGGGAGAAAAGAGGGGGCGGACACTTGCGTAAGTCTCAAATGGGTGGCATTTGAGGGGTATTTATAGGAGAATGAGTGGTTGTGTGAGTTTTGAGCGACGTGGCCACCTGAGCTACTCAAAGAGGCGCGAGCCACGTCGCGGTACTTCGAATTGTGTTGTCACTATCACAACAAACGCAATCATGATTTGTTCTATCCTAGGTTTTGTAGTCACATGTTTGGTACTTGACCAACATGAATCCGGGAAAACTTAGCATAGAAGGCTTTAAGATATTTTGATTTTGTGGTTGACTCGGTTTGACTCGTTGTTGGAGTCGGGATTTGAATTTTTTAGTCGGTTTTTGGTCCGGTGTCAGATTTGACTCTAGTTAGTGTCATTGCGACCCCGTCGTCGTGCATTAAACAGTCCAGGTATTTTTGAAATGTTTAGAAATGTTTTGTTTTCGAAATCGTTTTAAGTTTTCCGACGTAAAGTTGTACACAAACTGTCCATCAAACGCTGCGATCCCAAAACATGTTGTAGTCCGATAATCATCGGGTGTTTGTTGGAGTCTCAGTAGATACTGGGTATCTACACTCCCCACCTTTCTCCACATTCTCATGAATATTTTCAACCACTTTCTCAAAGATATTGTCCTCCACAATGTCCGGGACATTTTCCTCATTCTTCACATCCTCCACATTTTCTGCTTCATCCTCTTGTTGAGATGACTTAAAACCTTCTGCCATACTGTCTACAGCTGCAACTAGTTTCTTCACTGTTGTGGAAGGTAGTTTGCATGAAGCTTGACTAGCAAGTGATTTATAGTCCACAAAAGCTTGAGCCATTGCCTTTGCAGAATGCACAAGTTTATGGATAAACTCACTAGTGCCTGCATTTTTATTCCCAGGTAGAGGTAAAATGACAGCTTCAACTTCAACTTCAGATACTTCTTGAACAGTATCTTGAATTGTTGACTTGGAAGACTGGCCAAGCTCAATCTTTGGAAGATACAACTGTGAATGATGTGGAATATGGTGGTTGATCACCATTGGAGGCTCAATAGAACCCCGTCCGAAAGATTTTTCATCACCATGTTTGACATTCAATTCCTCCTTTATACGCATGGATATTGCTTCTTTTGTCCAAGTCGACAGTGTTGGAAACTGTCGACTCACTAGCCGTGATTTAAATACATAGCGATCTAGGTAAATGAAAACCAAGACGATAATTGGTCCACCAAACCAATTTTTGTTCAGCTTCTTGGTCTCGAACTCCTCCTTTGGCCAAGACTGAACACTGTCAGCCAATTTCCTTTTGATAAAAGTGCACCAGTTAAATTCGGAGATGCAATCAGGGTTTGACAAACTTTTAAGAAGTCTTAGGCTTGTCCTATTGCCTAAGACACCACCTAGAAGAGCAGAGAATATATAGATGATGAAGTTTCACTTGAAATCATCACCACCATCTCTTTGTGATTGCAGGTTAATCAGGATGTCTTTCACCTCAATTGCATCTTTTGCATATTGACTTTTGAATTTTTCCAAAAGAGACAGATATTCAGGGCACTTATCTCCCATTTTTGCTTCAACAATAACTTGTGGACACATTGGTATTCCCGTGCAAAGATGTATATCTTCCTCTAAAACAGGAAGTTTCCCATCAAACAACGATCCTTTTAAGGGGTCATAATTTGAAACTAGCCAATAAGCTAAGTTTCCGGGAACAAGATCGGTTTTAAGGTATAAGAGGCTGCCAAAGCCCATTTGTTTGATGGCTTCTATCTAGTTTTCAGAAGGTGGACTCGTCTCATGGTTGATAAAATTGTAAAAACCAGAAAGAAGACATCCGAGTCCTCAACGCAGGCAGTCTGTCTTTGTAAATTCTTTTCTTTTTTGTAGCTGGCTCAGAGAGTGGTTCAGTAGTTTCATTAGGTGCTTCAGTAGCATCAGTAGGTGGTTCAACATGGTGCACAACACGTCGCTTCATAATGGCTTGGCTTGCTTCCTACTGCTCAGTAAAGCCTATTATTCACAAAGCAAGGGAAATAAGTTCACAAAATAAAGAAAAATAAACTTCATTAATAAGACACTTCAAGAGATTAATGCTATAATTAGGAAATGCAAACTAATGAAAAGTATACAACAATTCAATTACAAGTTTCACAATTTTATGGTCAAGAGTCACAAAATAAATTACAGGGTTCACAAAATAAGTTCCAGGATTCACAGAATAAGTTCCAGGATTCACAAAATAAGTTCACAAAATAAGTTCCAGGATTCACAAAATAAGTCCCAGGATTCACAAATAAGTAAAATAAACATCATTAGTGAGGAGCAACTATTCATGACCAAGTAATAACAAAACAAAGGTAAAGGATTTAAAGTAGAGGGTCGGGTGTCCTAAAACGTGACGGGAAAGGGTTTAGGGTTTGATTAGGCGGACCGCTACCGCGGATCCGCCTAATCCAACCCTAAACCCTTTCCCTTGCTACTCATCCGAGTGGAAGGAAGACAAAAAGACACCCTAGAGGGTACGGGTTAACCCTTTTTTAGGGGACGGGATTTAAACTAGGGGGCTGGGTATCCTAAAACGGGACGGGAAAGGGTTTAGGGTTGGATTAGGCGGACCGCTACCACGGATCCGCCTAATCCAACCCTAAACCCTTTCCTTTGCTACTCATTCCAGTGGCAGGAAGACAAAAAGACACCCTAGAGGGGATGGGTGAACCCTTTTTTGGGGGACGGGATTTAAACCATGGGGCCAGGTATCCTAAAACGGGACGGGAAAGGGTTTAGGGTTGGATTAGGCGGACCGCTACCACGGATCCGCCTAATCCAACCCTAAACCCTTTCCCTTATTTTGACGAAACCGTTTCCAAGGGCGCGTAAAAAATTTCATAGAAAAGAGATTGATGCTAATATTGAAAACAAAGTTGAAGGTTACATGATAACTGTTGTTATCTAAAATGGTAAATAAAGAACTACATTATTATACAAAAGGTTCCCACAAGAGTTACATAATCAATAATTAATTATACAAAAGGTTGACTTGAAGTACATAATTATACATAATAACTACTAAAAGGCTAAGAAATGGGCAACTGTAAAAAATTAACGGTATGAAGCCCTAAGTACACAAAGAGTACATTGGCTAAAAGTGTGGCAAACTTGGCCTAAATGTTGAGCTCAAAAGGGAAATAAAGAAAAGAGAAATTTTCATGAGTTAGTAGCAAGTCTGTAGCAGTGGCAATTGCTCTGTTTCGTGCCTCAGATGGCGTAGCCAAAGCACGCAACAACTCTTTAACTTGACCCATTGCAATATCATCAAGATAGTTAAGATTGGGGCTCCGATTTTGATTTTTTGCATGGTGATTATGGAGGATTAATTTGGCTGACTGATCCGCCATCATAAAACATTTTCATCTTTTATAAACTATTCTAGGACCCCTACGAATAGTCCTTACACCAATGGAATCATTTATGACTAGAGAACACAAGAATGCCATGTCAACATGAATAGCAGTTGGGTGGACAAGAAAGAGTTGAGACCAATTTCTACAAACGATGGCCATGTTTGCCTTATCTTCGTAAAAATCAAGGCGTGTGAAGATTTTATTCATCAGATCTTGATTATTGAAAACAACATGTTGTGCTTGATAGTGTGTCCCATTGACTTTGACTTCCTTTAAGGGAGCAAATGAAAAGCCCATAGGCGTTTGCTTTTCAGTTGCATAATTTTCAACAAATTGTGTTTTATCTTCTGTTATAATATTCATAACCCACCCCTTGCACCAATTTTCCATAGATGTTTGTTTATGTAGACATAATTGACGCTTAAATGGAATGGGCCTACATTTTATCAAGTTAGTAAAAGACGATTAGTTAGAGACAATAAAACTAAAAATACCTAAGAGTAAATTATAATTTTAGACCTCTGATGCGTGTCCAATATATGATGTTTTGCACCTCATTTCACACGCATTTCAGAGCTCATTTGTGTAGTTTATGCTACTATTTGCCCCATTTTGTCTACTTTCGTATTTTTATGTAATATTGCAGATTTATGCGGAAATGAGTAGATATTGAGTCAAATCCGTCCCCAAGAACATTGCATTGCATTTGACATGAAGTATTTACTCAAGGAACGAGCTTGGTGCGCATTTCGAGGCCAGAAAGACAAATCCTCGAGAAGTTAGAAGTCAAGTATCAGCTACTTCAGTCGATTGACCGCTGCCCTTAGTCGATCGACCAATCCACGAGTTCCAGTAGCTACTGTTCAGCGAAGAGCAGTCGATCGACTGCCTTGCATGGTCGATCGACCAAGCCGCTAATTCTGACGTGAATAAGAAGATCGAGAATTAAGAAGCCCATTGTACATTAGGTTTTGGAATAAGAACTACGTTGTATTCCTATATAACGTAGCTTTACCATTCAGAATAATCATCTAGTTTCTATCAAGTTTTAATTCAGTTTTATTATCGAGTTCTACATATACATTAGTTTAGGTTACTTCTGTTAATAAAGTTTCATTTCGCATTCGGTTTTGATCTTTCTTCCGCAATTTCTCTACACGGTATTTTTCTGTTTTATTATTCAGTTTGTTGCTTTGATTCGTAGTATAGGATTGCTAGGTTAGATCTCCCGATACCAATTTGTCGCTTTATGTTAATCGCTTGTTTAGATAATTTAAGCATGATTTCGAATGCTTTAATTGTTAAGTTTATTGCTGTTTTTATCATGAGTATGAGTAGCTAAATCCCCTGTGCTAGGATGTAGGGAATCTGTAGTGTAGACGGCATTGGAATAGGACGACCTAGAGCGCGCCATGGTCGATCGACTGGGCTTCCTGGTCGATCGACTGGCCTCGTGAGATTACCTTCGTTTTAATTAATTTAATTTCTATGTTTGACGAATCGAGTGCACGCGACTAGTTGAATGTTTAGGATTTGACCGACCCAATAAAGATCGAAAGATAGGGAAGGGAGATAGCCTACCTAATTAAGACGAACAGATTAAGGAGATCGAAAGATAAGTTAGTTTAGCCTTTTTAGTCACTTTTCAAGACGAAAGTTAGTATTAGTGATATTAGGGACCTGTAGTGAGATCGAAAGATGCTACCTGTGAGAGTGGTCCGAGAGGGCCTCTTATTTTCCCGTCTCACGTGCTTGTTTTAGACCTACCTAGTATACTGCCGCCGAAACTATAGTGAACCGACCATCTTAGCACCCTTTTAATATTTGATTTCATCTGTTTATTTTGTTTATTGCCTTTTATTGCCTTTAGCTATAGACCAAATCAAATCAAACCCCCACATTTGTTCCCTTGGACTTAAAATTAGACAATAATTGCATCGCCTCCCTGTGGTTCGACCCTATTACCACTAGCTTCTGTTAGTTTTAATAGGTATTATAAATTTTATCTTTGGTGCACACAACGACGGGCATCAAATTTTGTAGATTCTTGGGAGGCATTGTTTAAAATTTTTAGTTGTTTTTATTTTTTTAGTCTTTCTTTTAGTTTAAGGGACATCTGTTCCTTAAACTCTTCTCATATTCTTCTTGTAGTTTCTTCTTATGCGCAGGTCACAGGGTGGTGAATTACTACCGTTCAATCCCGAGATTGAGAAGACTTTGCGTGAGTTGAGACGATCATCTAGAGTATTGCCGACAGAGGAAGAGCTGAGTACTCTGTCTAGTTACTAGGAGAACGAGCTATTTGAGGAGGATTCACATTCATCTCCTGTTTCCACTTCTTCAGCTGAGACCGTCACATCTCCAGATTTTCCAGTCATGGCTGAAGAAGCAAGTATAGCCAGTCACTCTGAGCCGACAGCTGCGAATCTTTACAAAGGATTCACATTACCCGGGGAGGACAGAAAATTCGAGCCGAAGCCTTCTTACATTAACTTGGTTGAGAGAAACCAATTCGGGGGAGCTGCAAATGAAGATGCAGCCAAGCATATGGAGACATTCATTGATTATTGCTGTTCCATACCCCCACCAACCGATGTAACCCAAAACCAGGTGAAGGAGACTATGTTTATATTCTCTCTTCGTGATGCTGCAAGGGAGTGGTACAGAGACTTGGATCGTGCTGCTAATGGGATCACTAACTGGAATTCTTTGGCCTAGTATTCTACAAGAAGTATTTCTCTGCCTCGAAGACGAATGCCATTAGAGCTCAGATCACGAGCTTTAAACAGGGTCCGGATGAGAACTTTCATGAGGCGTGGGTCCATTTCAAGAAGTTGGTGCGAACCATTCCGCACCATGGGTTTGAGAAATGGAGCCTATGCAATCAGTTTTATAATGGGCTTTCTGATGATCAAAGGGCTATCCTGGATGCGGCAGCTAGTGGCAGATTCCAGGAGAATGTTGGAGAGACTAAGGAGTGGAAAATTATTGATGCTTTGGCCACCCATAAAGCTGAGTATGGGAATTCCAGGGGAAATCAAAGGAGGAGTGCTGAATCCCCTTCTGTAGCTGCACTAGAGGCTCTCACGGCGAGGTTTGATAAGTACGAGTTGGGAGGAGCTTCAAAAGGAGGGATCTATCTTGTGAATGCTGTTTCAGACGGTCCCTTCGTCTGCAAAAGATGTGGAGCTGAGGGACATGTTTCAGACGATTTTCCTAATCCCTTTGAGTCTTGTGCTACCTTTCAACATTATAGGCAAACAAACACTTATTATGAGCCGAATGTCCATCCGAACTTGAGGTGGAGTAGCCAATATGTCTTGAATCCGACTCAACCTCCACAGCAGCAGCAGCAGCAGAATTATGTGCCCCCTCATAAGCAAAGAATGACCATATCAAAAGCCTCAAGTATGTTCCTCGATGGCAATGACAAGCAATCAAAGTTCTGATTTCAATGAGTTGAAAAATTTGTTGCTGAAAGAGTCTCAAGCTAGAGAGGCCGGGATGAAGATGTTAGAGAGCCAAATTGCCCAATTGGCTAGCAAGAATACAACTCGAGCTCCGGGACATTTACCGACTCAGACTGATCAAAAGGAGACCTTAAATGCAATTACTTTGAGGAGTGGGTCTACCCATGATGGACCCGCTATGGTCGAGGACATTGCTGAAAAAGATGAGGCGGAACCGAGTCAGAAGAAAGCTGGAACGAACAGTAGAAAGAAAAAGACGTCTACCAGGTATATAAGTCGATCGACTAATATACCCAGTCGATCGACCTGTCCGTGAGATACGATTTATACAGTCTGTAGAAGTCGGGATCGATCGATCGACCAACCTGGTCGATCGACCGAGTCTTCTTGAGAGTAAGTCTTTTCGTCCTCCAATGCCAAATATCTTGAGGGATCACTTGTTTCGGGGTACAACTACTCCGAAAATATTGAGGCAAGACCCAAATGCTGACGGGTCAGTCCCGGTTCCGAAATATGACCCGATGACGATTAATGGATCATTTTTGAGACGATCTGAAGAAGGGTCAAGCTTCAACAAGGAGAAGGTAGTGGATTTTCAGCCTAAATCCACCGATGCCGGCATGAGAGACCTAGAGGAGAGGGCTAAGTTACTTTTTTCAGCCCCCTATCCAGAGAGATTGGTGCTGACAAAGGAACATGTATCGTTTAATAAATTTGAAAATGTTATTCGTAGCTTAAACGTACAAGTTCCTTTTCTTGAGTTAGTCAATCAAGTGCCTGCTTACATGAAATTTATGAAGCAACTTTTGTCTAAGAAGAAGTCACTTGAAACTGTGCATACTGTGGCACTAACTGAGGAGTCATGTTCTTATCTGACCCATACTGCACCTCATAAGCTAGAAGACCCAGGTAGTTTTTCAGTCCCATGTAATATTGGCACCTTTTCTATTGAGAAGGCCTTGTGCGACCTATGAGCCAGTATTAGTGTGATGCCTTTGAGTCTTGCTAGGAAGCTGAAGTTGAATAGGTTTGCAGTCACCAATATGACAGAACAGATGGCTGACCGATATGCGGTCCAGCCTATATGAGTCTTAGAGGACATCCTTGTGCAAATAGGGAAGTTTTTCTTCCCTGTTGACTTCGTTGTACTAGATATGCCCGAAGATGCCCACATACCTATCATACTAGGTAGACCATTTCTGCACACTGCTGGTGCAGTTATTGATGTTGGCTCTGGGACTTTGACCTTCAAAGTAGGGAAACATTCCATCGTCTTTGCTCAGACCGCTAAGAAGAAAGACCCCATGTGGCCAATCACTTGTAATACGGTTTATGAGAAGAAATCTTATTTTATACTTCCTGATATACCTATCTCTGTTCCTATTCCTGTTGTGACACCTCCGCCCCAGATTGGGAGCAAATTGGAGGAAGATTCTTCTGTTTTGAATATTGCAGGAGCTGGTTTAGGGAAGGAAGAGCTACATGTTGCTCCAGCTGTGAAGGAGCCAATCGTTCAAAGAGGTGGTCTAGGATGCCTTAGCTATGGCACTGATGAGGAGCCTGAGGATGAGCCAGTCAAAGTGACGAAGTCCGATTTGGATTCTGACGAGCTTGAGGAGGTCATTGAGTGGGAAGATGTACGACATGTTGATCTGTTGAGTTTAGCGGATGTTGGAGTTGAGAAGAGTGCAGCTGAGGAGATGAGCACTGTAGAGGCTACTTCTTGTAGCCAGAAGCCGACTAAGTGGGCCATTCCGTGGCCGTTCTTGATCAACTATTAGTTGATCAAAGACTTTACAAACATTTTATTGCTTTCGTTAAACTCTTTTTATTGCTTTTGTTTGCGCGAGACTTCGCATTTTAATAAGTTTGCTTAGGATTTTATACACTTTATACCGTTACTTTGGGTTTTGCGCAATTTTGGGCGCATTTTTATGTGTGTTTGCAGGTCTATAGACCATATTAGCTCAAGTTATCGAGCTAATTCGAAGAAATCAGAACTTACAGCAGGATTTTTAGTCGATCGACTGGCCTATTTGGTCGATCGACCGATCGCTACGATTCTGAAGCTCTGTTCGTGTCACCTTGGTCGATCGACTGGGTGATGTGGTCGATCGACCACCCAATGCTGCTGTACCTGTTTTCGATCACTCCCCTGCTGTGTTTGGCCGATTTGCGGAGTTGAGGCAGTCTTTTCTCCACTTTATTCTCCGCTTAGTTTCTGTTTTCTTCCGTTTCTCTATTTTACACATAATTACCGCTTCATTAATTGTTTTCTCGGATTTACACATGGTATTGTTTGTCTTTTCAGGTACTTATTGGTAGCACTGCTGGCTACTGAAACCTCCTAGCTCACGCTGGTTTGGGGAGGTTTCCTTTTGCTGCGCTTAAAGTCTTGTGAGTTTCCGAGTTCTTACTTCATGTCTTATGTAGTTAATTTTCGCAAATTCCCGTTTTCCTTTGATTTTATATACATGATTTTGCACAATGGGGACATTGTGTGATTTGGTTTGGGGAAGGGTTTTGCGTTGCATTCATATGTTTTATTGCATTTCTGTTTCACGTTTATTGCACTTCAGTTTGCATTTGTTAATTTATTTCCTATATATACAAAAATTCAAAAAAATTGAAAAATTTCAAAATTTCAAAAAAAAATGCACGTTTATTTTAGAATATAGGCCGAGTCGGAACGGTAGTATTTCAATGATGACATTGCATTTTCATCTGTTTATGCCTGAGCCGTGCTAAATTGACATGTTATTAGTAGAATCATATATGCATAATCTATGAGTTTTCGTTAAATTTCTTGCTGAACTTGAGACTTGACTTAGATTTTTGACAAACTACACCATATTCTGAGTTTTAGAGCCTATAGCTGGTGACATTCATGACCAGTTTATCTAGGATGTGAGTAGTACTCCTTATAAGACATGTTATATTAATATGCATAAATATGAACTTAATCTTCTTAATACCTGTATGCATTCGGTTTGTGGTTTGTTGACACATGTGGAAGAGGTTTCATTTATTCTTTTTGCCCATAAAATCCACACTGCCAAAAATAGCCTTTTTGACCCATTAACTACATCCTACACTTAGCCTGCCCTTGTCAAGCTAGTAGTTTATGTTCTTGGGATTGTTACTTTGTTTTTGGTGGCATATGCTCTTTTGAGATGTTAATGGGAAGATGAAAAAGGAAGGAAAGAAAAAAAAATGATTCGGAAAAGAAAGAAAAAAAAAAGAGATGCGTGCTGTACTATAGAGGGCGGTCGATCGACTGGTCTCATTGGTCGATCGACCGAGGCCCGAGAAGAAAAAAAGAAATAAATTCGCATAATTCAAAGTCTTTATTTAATGGCGATATTTGCTCCCATGTTGCATTTGTATCTTATGGGGAGTTGATTGATTATTATGGAGATTGTGAGATTTGTGCTTGATAATTAGCACCAGTTTTATTGTTTATTTTGAGCAAGAAGTTGGATGTTGTTCTATGGTTTTGTTTAGGTACCAGCTTGATCATCTATACCTCCACATTCCCATAATTGTTTTGCCTCTTCTTACCCATTACCTCACACATCCATATTTACCTCGGCATGTGTCATGGTCATTTGTTTGGTTGGAATGCATATGTACGGTTGTAGAGATCATTTTCATATTAGACTGCAGGCATGTTCTTATAGGTCGTAGTTAGGTGAGAGTCACTACAAAATGAATTCTTTCTATCTTTTACATATATTCACCTGTATTTATTGATAGATTTGAGTGACCCGTGAGAGTCCGAATTGATAAGCCTCTATAGTTGACGGTTCAGCAGTTTTTAACGACTACATAACTCGTTTGCATGATTCATATTGCTAATTGATTGTTAGTTATAGCATTAAATTGGTTTAGGCTTTTCAGTTTGCATTTCGCTCTGAGATTGAACTCGTTCCATTAGGTCCTAAGATCGAGTCTAGTTCTTGCTTGGGGACAAGCAAGGGTTTGATTTGGGAAAGTTTGATGCGTGTCCAATATATGATGTTTTGCACCTCATTTCACACGCATTTCAGAGCTCATTTGTGTAGTTTATGCTACTATTTGCCCCATTTCATCTACTTTCGTATTTTTATGTAATATTGCAGATTTATGAGGAAATGAGTAGATATTGAGCCAAATCCGTCCCCAAGAACATTGCATTGCATTTGACATGAAGTATTTACTCAAGGAACGAGCTTGGTGCGCATTTCGAGGCCCGAAAGACAAATCTACGAGAAGTTAGAAGTCAAGTATCAGCTACTTCAGTCGATCGACCGCTGCCCTTAGTCGATCGACCAACCCACGAGTTCCAGTAGCTACTTTTCAGCGAAGAGCAGTCGATCGACTGCCTTGCATGGTCGATTGACCAAGCCGCTAATTGTGACGTGAATAAGAAGATCGAGAATTAAGAAGCCCATTGTACATTAGGTTTTGGAATAAGAACTACGTTGTATTCCTATATAACGTAGCTTTAGCATTCAGAATAATCATCTAGTTTCTATCAAGTTTTAATTCAGTTTTATTATCGAGTTCTACATATACATTAGTTTAGGTTACTTCCGTTAATAAAGTTTCGTTTTAATTAATTTAATTTCTATGTTTTACGAATCGAGTGCACGCGACTAGTTGAATGTTTGGGATTTGACCGACCCAATAAAGATCGAAAGATAGGGAAAGGAGATAGCCTACCTAATTAAGACGACTAGATTAACGAGATCGAAAGATAAGTTAGTTTAGCCTTTTTAGTCACTTTTCAGGACGAAAGTTAGTATTAGTGATATTAAGGACCTGTAGTGAGATCGAAAGATGCTACCTGTGAGAGTGGACCGAGAGGACCTCTTATTTTCCCGTCTCACGTGTTTGTTTTAGTCCTACCTAGTATTCTGCCGCCGAAACTATAGTGAACCGACCATCTTAGCACCCTTTTAATATTTGATTTCATCTGTTTATTTAGTTTATTGTCTTTTATTTCCTTTAGCTATAGACCAAATCAAATCAAACCCCCACATGTGTTACCTTGGACTTAAAATTAGACAACTAATAATTGCATCGCCTCCCTGTGGTTCGACCCTGTTACCACTAGCTTCTGTTAGTTTTAATAGGTATTATAAATTTTATTTTTGGTGCACACAACGACGGGCATCAACCTCAATGGGTGATTTAGTGAAAGTTGGAGTGAAATGGTCAAGAACAATATAAGAAGAGAAGACAATATAAGAAGAGAAGACTATTAGGGCGACACAAAACCAAATACGCAAGCAACCGAAAGCAAAGAACAACTAAAAACTAGCAAGCGCATTCGAAGTATATACATCAGCTTTAAAATGCTAGGCAGAAGAATGCAAGTGCATTCGAAGTATAAACAGAAGCAATGGAACAACGCAGATGAGGTTTAGCTGTTGTAGCTACTAAACACAAGCAACACATTTTTAAAGACAGAGTAATGAAACTAGTACATTGTTGATGTCTCAGAACCAATTAACTACCCTAAGGAGTATACAATTCCCACGTTATTTTATAGTTAAATTATTTATATACAACATGCTCAAACATTTTGTCCAGGACTAGAAGGTTACGTATGAAAGGTTTTTATTTTTTTTTGTGTGAAGCAGAGACCTTAGTTTGTGCAACTAGAAGGTTATTTTGTGAAACTTGGACCTCAATAAGTGATTTAGTAAAACTTGGAGTGAAATGGTCACGGACAATATAAGAAGAGAAGACAAACAAGGCTATAAGAAGAGAAGACAATATAAGAAGAGAAGACAAACACGGACACACAAAACCAAATACGCAAGCAGCTGAAAGCAAAGAACAACTAAAAGCTAGCAAGTGCATTCGAACTATATACAGCAGCAGTAAAATGCTAGGCGGAAGAATGCAAGCACATTCGAAGTATAAACAGAAGCAATGGAGATTTTAGGGTGATGAGGTGTAGCTGCTGTAGCTACTGAAATTGATTCAAACCTCCGAAAACGAAACACACAACAAAAGAATGACAAGCTAATGACAAAATACCATACTCAAGCATCCTAAAACTCACAAAATAGATGCAAAACTTCTAAAATTAACTATGAAGCAACAATAGCAGAAGGCAAACTAAGAGGTGTATCCTCAGAAACAAAGGTATTATGAGCAACATTTGGTACACATGAGGTTCCTCACAAACCTAGGTACATGAAATCGGTCATAAGACTGATAACTAATAAAGAACAATAACAATGAAACTTCAATTAAAAGCATAATCGAGCAGAAAAGAAACACATAGAAATCGATGGAAGTCGGGTGAAGGTAAATAGGAAAACAAGAGCAAAACTCAGGAATGAAAGTAATTAAATAAGTTTTGTAACTTAAAATTGAACTAAATAAGCAAGAATATGAAAATCTAGTAAAGAAAGGGAAAGGAACATACGAAGAAACTTAGAAATCGACTTCAGTTGATTTTAGACATTCCTTTTGTGTTCAATGATACGCACAAAATGATCAAAACCTATATAATAACAGCGATAATTTAACAAAGTCAATAAGTTGATTGAAATTAGAGTGAAAAATACGAAATTAAAGCAGGATGAATCGAAAGTAAAATTAGTAAATCGAAAATACCTAATTTGGGGATGATAATGGCAGTACAAAAGCTCGGTGATAATGGCGGTCGAAAGATCAATGATATTGGCGGTGGAAAAGCTCGGTGATAATGGCGGTCGGAAACTCAGTGACAATGGCGAAGACGGAGCTGAAGATGGAGCTCAACTGAAGACGAGTTGAAGAGAGAGAAAGAGGGTGGAGCAAATGAATTGAGTAATTGAGAGGAAATGCGTGTATAAGTTAGAATTATATTGGGACACGTGGCATCATCTGGTGAGTCTATAGTTATTAGATCCGACGGTTTAGAATGAGTCCAGCCGCCTCACCCTAAGAAGGGTGCCTCACATGATTCAATTTCTCTCTCTCTCTCTCTCTCTCTCTCTCTCTCTCTCTCTCTCTCTCTCTCTCTCTCTCTATATATATATATATATATATATATATATATATATATATATATATATATATATACATATATATATATATATATACATATATATATATACATATATATATATATATATATATACATATATATACATATATATATATATATACATATATATATGGTATCAGTAACTAGGTTAAACGATCTAGCATACACATTACACATCCGTGTTAAGTATTGCTTTGGCGCCGTCTTGATCATCTCCGGTCTAGCCTTATGCAAAAATGCCCGACGACGACAAGATCTCCCCACCTAAATCGT